>NC_043749.1:19548455-19848455 GCF_902148845.1 Salarias fasciatus
ACCTGCTATCTCCAGCGTTGGCTACATAGAGTTTTCCCATTAGATGAATAGCAGCTAAGGCACAACACCCACCAGAAATGGCATAAGACGTTTTTTCTTTTTCAATCAGGTCATCCTGAAATAAAGAAGAAGATCAAAATAACAATAAAGATATTTGTGGTTGAAAACTTCAACTTATTTTCCTTAAATAATTGCAGACATGCTCTAAACAAACAGAAAACGCATATCTACAAAATATTGAATAAAAATAAGTGAAACATCAATAAGAACTCAAATACACATATGATAATTTCTACACATATGCATACACTCACACATGTATTTGTAAATGTCTGAAAACATGTAGGACAAAGTAAACTTATTTAATCTCCAATATGCAATAATCAATTAAAAATTTGTTTCTGATTTTCCCCCCAAAATATGATTTCTACTTATATATGTACATTTAAACATAAAAGGCATACATACATAATATGACCGTACAGTGTGTGTATGCACACACCCATTCATCATAAACACACAACTCAGACAGTGCAGCCCTCTGATATACATGAAACCATCCACACGCCAACATATAATACACAATCATACACCCCTGTGCAGTCTTCTTTACAGTGAAACAGACTCCTATATAACTTCACCACAGCTCTTCCTTCCTGTCCGGGTTTATCATGATCAGTCTGAGCCTGTGTTTTGAACAGTCTCATGTTTGGACAGTGTTTCAGTTCTTCACTCAGTTCGTTGCTCCACTGACTGAGATGCACATCCTCTTCATGGCGGTTCGTACACTCCTGGTTTTGAGATTAAGGTTCCCACAGTAAAAATGAATCCCCCTCTCTGCCTTCAACACACCAGAAAGCTCTCTATATTCTTCATAATTCACTGACAAAAAATAAATTAAAATGTTCTAATGAAAAGAAATGAGCTAGCCTTGAAGAACACATTACCTGGACTGTGGTTTATTTATGAGCATCATGTAAGACAAGAGGAGGATTAATTTGGATTCTAGTCAGTCTTTAACAGTTTTGGACTGAAGATATGCTATGATTTGAATTTATCAACAAATTCAGGAAAAAAGAAGAAAATGCATCATGAAATAAGCATATAAGTGTAATTTTTTAAAATAATGATTCATTCATGAAAAGATTTTTACAAATGACAACATTTTAAACACGGACCCTCCAGAATCAAAGATTTTTCCTGTTGCTGAGTCTGTGATGGTCTCTGGTGCCACATTCTGATGTCGTCTGAGCTGACAATCTTTATCAGAGATCAGAAAACATCAGTAAAGATTTGAGTCCTGGCAGAAGTCTCTATTTGTCTCACTGAATCAATGGATTGTGTACATTTACTCTAAAGGAAAAGAGGAAACAAAAGATTGACAACTAAACAATGATGAAAGAATAACGGAATTTTCTGAGGAAGTATTCAGGAATGCTTCGCGGACTGTTTACTTATTTTCTCTCACGCAACATTAGCCGTCATCTGCTCACCATCTGTTTGAAGGCGGTCTCTATGACCCCCATCACCAGGCTCTCCATGCTCACGACCTTCTCCATGTGGAAGCGCACGGCGGAGTCGCTGACGGCGTCGGGGTCCTCGGGCTCCTGCGCGGCGCCTTTCTTGGAGTCGGCCTGGTACGGGCTGCCGTTCTTGGCCAGGCAGATCGGGGGCGCGCTGCCGGGGTTCTCCAGGAGGTGACAGATCTCTCCCAGCCGGTCTCTGATGAGGCGGTGGAGCAGCTTGGAGGCCATGATGGCGGCGCCCGAGCCGGCGTGTCCATCGAACACCCCCCAGAAGTGGAGGGGGATTCCTGTGCCATCCTAGGAAAAAAAAAAAAAAAAAAGATGTTGGAAACAACAATAGAGAGAAAAGCAGTGATATAAAACACAGAATTAATTCCTGGGTTTAATAAAAGCTCCTATGAGATTACAGCTGCGAACAGATTGTGGGGGCTTACAGGCTCACTCAGTGTCTGCTGCTGCTGACTTTTTTTTGGCACAGTAAGCAATATGTTTCTTCCATTTCCAATTTTACTGGACAAAAACTGTCCATCGTCATTGAAATGGTTATGAATTCATGTGGCATAAATCTCCCGTACACACACAAAATTGGTAAAATTCAAACCTTTCTCTTTTAAGAGTATGTTCACAAGTGATGGAAAGGCCACCTTTGTGATTACGGAATATTTATAGGCTGAGTTGGACTACGTCACTACTGAAGACATCTGCTTATGTCTGTGATGCAAGACTGGAGTTGGGGGAAGGGTGCGACGAGAAGTGATGGCATTCATTAACACTGAACGGAGGGCATGCATGTGCTTTTCTGTGTGTGTAGAATATATGTTAACTCCGTTCGCCAGCTCCTTATAAGGCATCTGAAAGTGAAAAGTGAAACTGAGAGAAAAAGTTGTTTTCTAGTTGTGAAACAAGTAGTCATAAACGTTTTGCATGGACAGAGAGAAGTGACTACATTAATGGAAGATGGATATGCTGCAGTTTGATCAACAAGCTCCCCGGGGACTTTATTGAATCTGTTATTCATTTCATCATCACTGTACCTTTACCTGTTGTATTATAAACACTTTAAGCCTATTTTCTCCAAGTCAATAATCATCTTTTTGTCTTCATTCTAAAATGTACAATAGTGCATAATAGGAAAAAAAAATACATATTCCTATATGTTGTTGTTTGTGGCTTTGAGGACGTTCTGACTATGTTTGGGTCCAAAAAGTGGTGATTGGAAGTGGAAAAATGTGAAAATCTGACCGGTACTGAGGAGGAATTCCAAGTAACAAGGTCCATCAATACCAGACACAATGTAGACACCACTGCTGGGTGTCAGGTGACTGTAGTGCATGTAGAGATAGCGCGAGGCTGTAAGAATCCACTTCTAACAGTCTCCTGTTACATTTCAGGCCAGATAAGGAGAACTGAATCTATCGTTGAACAATATAGTCCTCAGACACCTTCAGCATGTTAAGTATGCTGATATCATCCTCAAGACATTTTAAGTGATTCTTCCTAAACCCTGGTGCTCTGTTGGTCAAGGTTTGGCCCCCCGCTCACCCCGCTGTCCTCCAGAAGACGAGTTACGGTGTTTTCCACTTGGCTTCTTCACAAACAGCTTCTCACAAGAGGCCTGGTCCTCGTTCAGCATGCTCTTCCCCGCATTGATCACCCTGATGGAGAAAAGATATGAAGGGTAACGTGAGCCCTGGCCTGCATGATTGATGCTGTTTGCTCTCATCGTCTGACCGCATATAAACACGGCGGCAGCCAGGAGGATGGAGCGAGCGAGTCGAAGAGTGAGGTAAAAAGTGGGGCAGGATGCAGTCACGTCCCACGGGGAACTTCCAGGAGGGATTAAGTGTTTTTATTATGAGCTGAAGCTTGTGGAGGATAATGGCTTTAGAGTAATGCACTGTTTCAAACTCAAGCAGCATCCACTTTGCCGGTGTGTGAACCAGCTGGAAATACCAAATCTCCAGCGTTAAGAGGACCGAAATCTGTGCAAAACATTATGGAGATAATTACTTGAAAGTATCCAGTTACACATTTAAATCTGCATGTGTGCCATAAATGCAATAGAAACAATAAACACAGACCTGGAAATTATGGTTGTGGAGAAACGGTGTCAGACACTTTTCACCAAGCCACTCGGTTTCAAAACGGTTCCAAATGCATGATCTCAGAATCCTGTTTCACACTGAACATCAGTGAGCAATTAAAATGAGTCCATGTGTGTCAATTTCCTCCATTTTAAAACCTCCATTGTTTGTTTGATTGGCCATTTGGAGGAACAAACTGCAAGCCTGGTCCCGACAAGCCACCAGCTTGCGTTTGTCTTTTTTCCCCCTCAGTAAAAGCCATCTGAATGAATAAATCATTTCATTAGAGTAACATATCGGCGCAGGGAGATAAGAGATGCAGGACAGTGGCTGCCTGCAAACAGGACGAGAGATGACGGCTGTAAACACTACACAAGCTTATCTGACGGACATCTTGTGGCAAACAATCTCTTCCTACACAATCCACATGATTATGGAGATATGTTTCTGCCCCCTTGATGAATTTAAGTCATATCAGTAGTGGAATGTTAGCCTTCTCAACCCTTTTCCACAATTTCTGTGTCTGTATCTTCTATTACTTTTTTCTGCGTCAGGGAAACAGTGTCCTGAAGCGTGTTCCAGGGTGAAAGCAGGACACTTCCTGGAATGATCACCAGTCAATCACAGGGCGAACACAAAGAGACAGACATTTCTACAAACATTCACAAATGTGAGAAATTCTGAGGCACTGATTACCCAAAGGCATGTTTATGTAAGGAATCATAAAACTCTGAACAGAAATGGCACCGACTGGATTCCAATCGGGGATATTCTCTGTCAGGATCTCTGGTTTCTCAATGAATCCAAGTCTTTAGTGTGGCTCCGTCTTCCAACACGCCTACATCAAACTCAACAGGTTCTGCAGGAACTGTTTAATGCCCGGTTGATTGAAGAGTCTTAAAGCAGAGACACCTAAAATGCACTGCAGCAGCTTTTAAGGACAAGAATGGGGAAACAAACACTTGGATCTGATTTGTTGCTTAACCAGAATAAAAAAGAAAGAAAGAAAAACACCACATAAGAAATTGGATAAAGTACTAAATACATAAACAAGAACAATAATGACGAGTGAATAAATGAAACACTGATCGTGACATTAAACCAGAAACCCCTAAAACCGTTAAAGAAGAAGGTGGACCATGTTCTTTCTACCACTGCTGAAGTAAACTGTTCACTGTTTGCACAAGAAGCAAAACAAAATCTGCACAAATGCAAAAAATGATCATGTGTCTGGAGAAATATGCAAACATCCACGAGCCTGGTCTTCCAAGCTGCCACATGAAAGGCAGCTGCAGTCTGGATCTCACGCTGCTATATATGCAACATTTTCAATTATAGATAAATGCCACATTAGCTGAATAATACAGAATAATACCTGTTATGCAATTCTAGTATTTCAAGTGCTGTCATTAAGATTCCTCAGAAAGCTCTGGAGTCGGAGGATTAGGAGTCTGTCAGTTCGTCCAGTGCTGGGCTCATCGGAGGCAAGGCAGAAGAAACGGACTGGGAGATTATAATGAAAAATAAAAAGCAGAATGGAGGTGGAAAAAGTCAATAGTTAAACAACAACACACAAGAGAGAAACCTCCTGAGAGAAAGATCTTATCAGATGAACGGTTCTGGCCGCTCATTTTTCATATAATGCAGCTGATTACGATCATTACTGAAAATGGAAGCCGGCTCGCCAGAAGCTCAGATATCAGAGTGCTACAAATTTGAGGCTCAAAATGTAACGGCTGTCCAAATGTGGATTATAAAAAGCCCTTTCACGCTCTAATCAGTTGAAAGCAGTGGACAGGCCCCACGGTGTCCGGCACTGCGGGCGCCTGCATTAGGACTAACGATGGGGAAGAATTTAAAAATGGCCTGGTTGACGTCTCCACTTTCCGCCAGGACCAGAGATCTGCAAGCAGGACTATGGACAAACATGCAAATCACTGCAACCCGTCTTTTATCCCCAATTCAAATCTTAGTGGACATATATATTTTTTTCCTTTTTGCATGTTCTACCTATGCCTGCATAATTTTCCGCACACAAAACAGTCAATAATTAGCGTTGAGTCTGTTTTGACAGCAGTCACATGAGCCGTTTGCTGAGTAGGAGGATGCTGGTCTAAATGCAGAGCTTCGGTCATCCCTTCACTCATTCACATATTGGTACAGGTCACATGTTTGTACATCCTGTGACTGAAAATTGCATTGGTTGTGTTTCGTCAAACAGTGCTTCTGTATCTTGAGCCTGCTACTGTAAGTTTATGTAAGGAAAGCTGAAAAGAGGAAGCAGGGAGAGTTCCTGTGAAGTCTTGGGTTGTGACCGCCGAGCATCACACATGTGATAAAAATGCCTGCGTGAAGACGTCACCTCTCAGACAAAAGACAAATCTGTAGTAAAAATGTAGCTTGTATAAAACTTGTGGAAAGCTCTATAATGATAACCTCCTACAGGGAGCAGAGGCTGTTTCAGAGATGTGGAAACCCTTGAGGTTCAATCAGAGGCAGAGCAGCGGTGCATGAAATCCACTGAAAGGAAAAAGCCCTCTAGAAACCATCAAACCCCTTTTTGAGTGGTTGACAATCCCCTATATTGACTTTGCGTTTTACTGCATCATTGAAGACGGCGTTGGCGTAAGCTGGCCGACAGTGGGCTACCTGAACCGAAGCTGGCCTCCTGACAAACACCGCAGGCCTGCTTACATAAAATCCTCCAGTCTCAAGCCTTTATGAGGAGCGCTGGAGAATTAGACTTGTCATTTCTGAATTCCTTTGCGGGGAGAGGAAGCTGCTTGTCACGTTTGTGCAGCACAAAGAAATGGAAGGTGGCAGGATAAACAAATCCCCCGGAGAATGAAAGCATAATGACGTGTATAGTATTTCCAAAATAAAAGACAACAAATCAATCAGTGACTCATGAATAACGGATCTGGACACACAAGTTTCATTCTTTTTGTCTATCAACGGTTGAACATGTGACTAATTAATATTTCACAACCCAAGAACAGTCAGTTGAGAGAGAGAGAATGACAAATTCTCAGCTATGTTTCGCAAAAAGGAAAATCCTACATTATTTTGAGATGCTCATTATTTCAGGAAGACATTCTCCAGTTACTTCACACTAGTCATGCTCTATAAAAACCTAAGAATAAAAGCAATAAAATGCTTTAGTGAGTTACTTCAGAGCAACCACACACAGAAAAAAGTCCAAATCGAGCTTGTCAAGAGAATAAGTTAGTCCGACGTTACATCTTGCCATTTTATTCAGTTGTGGCGTTCTAGTCAAAATATCCTGTCACATTTTATGCAAAAATAGAGAAACCTGGAAAGTGGGATTTCAGTCAAACATAAGGGCTGTTTTTTTGACACTTCATTTCAAAATCAGGACAGTTCTCACTCTGTATTGCCAATACTCCAACAGCAGGATGTACTGGCAAGAAAAACTGTTTATAATGGGTCTTTTTTAAATTCATTTCAGAATACAACATAAAACAAGCCTTAATATCTTACTAGTGAGTATTAAATATTATGACAGTTGCACACATTTTTTGCAATGTATTTACAAAACTAGGTAATATTGAAATTTAAGCATGCCAAAATAAGTTTCAAAAATCTGAAAATATACCACAAATCCCATGTGACTTTCTGTATTTATTTTTCATTAAATCATTGAGTCACTTTGTGGGCCACAATGCATTATGCATGAGAATATTTATATCAGCAAAATCAGATTTTCAACCTTTGCTTGTTCATTTTAGCGTAATACTGAAGCTACTAATGAAAGAAAATATTACCTAGTCTGCAATAAAATACTTTCCTTTATATTCTTCTGAGTCTCAACCTCCTGAAACTCAGTTTTGTCATCTCTTTGTTGGAGGACCTGAAGTGAATTAAACAGTATCAAATAACCATTTGACAAAAGCAGTTTGAGAGTGATACCGTAAGTGCGCTGAAATATTTATGCTGTTGAGTTTGTACGTCAATATTATGGTTCTGATCATCATCCTTTGCATCTCACGTGTGGCTGGTGCTAAAATTGTAAACAGAATTTTACCCCGATTCCCCTTAAAATTGCACCCTTGGGCTCTTATCTGAGAACGAAAACCAATCTTTGAGCAATGAGGCAAGCTCCACTCCATCACTGCGATGCCAGGAAAAAGCAAAGTTGCAAACAATAACTGTGAATCCTCATTACCACCAGAATGACGCAGAGACTCTAATTAACAGATATCAAAGGGAAGAAGTTGCCCGGAGTTTGAGTGGAAGCCAGCAAGAGGAATCCAAATGGATCGCTTCCACTCACTCTGAGGACATCGTCGCTCCTGTTGGTTACAGCACAGAAAGCTCAAACAGCAATGGGCAGACAGGTCAGATCTGCTGGATGGTCCATAAACTAGTCTTGCACTGTGGTGTTTATTATTTTAAATCAACCCCAAACATATGATATATTGTACATTAGCCATGCATACTGCGCTTTACACAATGACATCTGCAATTATTTGACATCAGAAGGGCCTTCGGTTTAGGTGTTGACTTTGCAGTGCCATTTATGCAGGACTGACGTTGAGTTTTAGCTGTAAACAGGACCATGTTTCACACTGATGGGCGCAGAATCGCAGATTTGAGGGATTTTCATGCTGCGCTAAAAGAGCACAGGCAGCTGACGTGTGATCAGCTCAGGCGATTACGTGGCGTTGTAAACAGCACCGTTAATGCTATGAATACAGTGTGCAGTGACAACAACAGTGAGTAATTTGCTGCAGGATGCAAATGACTTTCAATGACAGTGCAGGACCAGCTGAATAATCCCACGTTTTCTGCATTACGCTGCCCTCGTTTGACCCCTCTCATTCAGCCTTGGTCACAAATCTCATGCCTGTCCCCTTGAGACTTTATGCATGATTCAGCTCTTTCTTTTTTCCCTGAATTCCACAGAGAGTCCTGCAGAAGTGGCATGGCCCACGCAGTGGTTTAGTGAAGCTATTCAGACCTTCATACCTCCTCTCAGTGGGAGAGTAAATCGCCTGGAAATGGTTTTTCCTGCTGAGGAATCACCCAAACGGCACATTTTGGCCAATGGCGTGAATGAAATGCTGCAGCGTTGCTGCCACCTGTGAGGACACTGCAGGTGTATTTGAATATAAAAGCAGCAGCAGCAGCAATAAAAACCAAGGACAGGAGGAGAGGAGCTCTGCACCGGCCAATGCTGTATCTGGCTGTTTGGATGAATACAAGACTTGCATGGAGAAGAAAAAAAAGGAACCAGGGTTTTTTTTTTTTTTAATTAAGTGATGGATATAAAACAGCAGGATAACATGATATTTAGTGTTTCATTTTTTGTATTTCCAATACATTCATTTAAACTGATCTGAGAAAAAAAAAAAGCTGTAGTTTAAGATCCTACATACAGTGTTGTGAATATGAGCATTTAGTCTGATAACAGCGCAGACAGCCGCTCGGGGGTGGAACACTGAGCTGGGCCGTGTTGGCCATCATTTGGCTGCTGCAACACACTCCGAGGTGCTGCGCTGCAGCAGCAAACACACTCCCCAGGCCAGACACTCATCGGGCCCGCCATAACATCACAACACGGTTTTGTTTTCCCGGATTAAAAAAAAAAAAAAAAAATCGATGCATACTCACTCTGCGTATCCCGTGCGCCACGGAAGCCTGCTGTCTCGTTTCAGCGTGAGCACCGGCCGCGACGCGTGCTCGGTGGAGTACTGCAGGAGCTCCGGGGTGAGGTCCAAGAAATCCGGCCGGCCGTAGGGGAAGCGGGGCGGCAGGCTGTCCGGTCCGCAGGTCTGGCCGCCCCCTGGGTGGTGGTTGTGGTGGTGGTGGTGGTGTCCGTGCGGCACCATCCCTCCCACCAGGTTGGACATGGCGTTTTTAACTTTGCTGATCATCATCGGCGCGCGGACGCTCCGATCGGCCGAAAAAAAACAAAAATCAAACGCGGTGCGATGTCACGTTAGAAGAACAAAAACATAAAAACGCTACATCGCTACTGACGAGGATCATTTCAGGAAGCGATCGGCCCCATGTGACAGCTCCAGAGAGGCAGACGTGATGTTTCCTCATTCAAACAGAATAAAGGTCTGAGCGGCTGCGTGAAGGCAGAAATCCTCCAGCAGGAGGCTACAGCTCATCTCAGGAGGCAGGGCTACACACACACCCCACACACACTGAAAACATCACACGGATCGAAACACACAACACCTACACGTAATATTTATAGGCTGCTTGAGTCACATCGACGAGTTTTCAGCTGATTCGCGCTGAAGAGGAAGGATGTGGTGATGATGCTCAGGTTGGTCTCTGTGCGCGTTCATGTGACCGACAGCACTGTGCAGAAGTTCATCTGATTTCTAACACATTCGACTTTGCTGATTCACGATGCAGATGCAAGTCGACTCTTACTTTTTTTTATTGCAAGTAAAAATAAATAAAAGACCCTTAAAAGTCATGGAAGAAAACAACTGGAGTAAAGGCACAAGATCATGATCACGTGCAATTCTGAAAGTATTAAAGTTCTACCAGGGGAAACATAAGAGAGAACAAACATCAACTGCAACATTGAACCTGGAAACACAAAACAACTATAATCTACAGTGTTTTATCCTATTTCAGTTGCATAAGGAGGAAACTGGAGTACTTAAAGAAAATCAGTACACACATGGGAAACATGCAAATAACACAGAAAGGCCCCCAAGCCAGGAGTCAAACTGGGTAACATCATGCTGCGAGACAAGAGTGCTAACCACTATATCACAGTGTGGCCCCCAAAGAGGAACATATACCATGGAAACATAAAAACTTAAAACATGAAAGATAAAACAACATGTAACATGGAAATATGGCACCATGGGAGCACAGAATGTGTAACCTGAATCCATGAAACATTAAAAATGGAACATGAAGCCATCTGCTCTCAGCTCTGCCACCATCACAGCAGAACCCAGAAGACCTCTACCCATCACGGTTACCTGACAGGGACGGGTCATTATGAGAGCCGCAGAATATTCATCTTGAGTTTCAAAGAGAAAAATTATGACTGATCACCTTGACTGTAGTGAGAATTATGGCAACTGATTTAATGTAAATAAAAAAATAAAATAAAAATAATACTACTTTATACATTTTAATTCATGCATTTAACTTTCTATTTTTATTTAAAACAAACTTCTTATAAACATAATCAAGGATAATCATAACAACTTGGCCTAAATATGCTGAAAATAACCTTTGTAGGACCATTACCAGAGGACAGAGGAAGAAAAAGTAGTTGCAGGACAAAACATCTGTCCTTTTATTATGGTATTGCCGCTGGAACTTCAATTACCTGAAGGATTTTCGTTCCAAAGGGATCCCAAGTGGCCTATTTAATATACCGATAATTATCAGATTTACTTAACCATATAGCCTCAAAGTGCCAATACCTGCTGTAGCATTGCAGGCTTGGGGCCATTTTCTGTAGAGTTTCTATGTTTCTCTCTGTGTGAGAATTTCCTCATGGCTTGAAACGCATGTATGAGTTGAATTAGTATCTCGATGCTGCCTGTCTGGGAGAAAGTGTGGTTTTCAATTTCTCTCTGTTTCTTTCATGATGGTAAACACATGAATTCTTTAAAGTAACGCCAGAAATAGAAACAGTCAAAGAAAGGCATAGTGTCTTTTTTCTTGTGGGTGCTGTTTAAATACACAGTTCCATTTATGTGTTTTGGAATCATCACATTTTCACATTTCAACCTTGATTCAAACTTCCAATGTTAAATAAACTGTTATTCTCTGATAACTGTGTGGTGAATACTATATAAATAATGTGCTGACATAAGGAATAATATGAGTATTTGACAGATATTTGGGCTCGTCTACAGTGATAGGAAGACAAAATAAATCATAATATCAATGAGCAATTAGTTTTTTGTTCAATCCAGCTATTGGAAAAGTTTCTCCAAGTGAAAACTTTTTGAGCCTCCAGGGAAGCTGTGACCTATACTTCTATAAAGGATGAGTTAAAGTAAAAGGCCATTGATCAAATGGGAACACATTTATGCCTCCTCCACGCTGAAGCACTTCATATTTAATGAAGAGAGCTGGCATTACACAAGAGGCCTTTTTCACAGAGGAGCGGCACTCATAGAAGAATAGCCCACAATTTCGTGACAGAATAGTTCTTACTGAAGATCTTGTTCATGTTTCATCTCGTAGTCTGATGATGGTGGACGTAAAACCTGGAGTACTCTTTCTTTTGTCCTCTAGTAATCCAGAAATAATGACCATTATGTTGTTGTTGTTATTATTATTATTATTATTATTATTATTATTATATTATTATTATTATTATATTATTATTTTCACCTTTGTATGTATAATTTTTTGTGTTGTACACTGCTGGTCAAGGAGCAGACCAAAGACATATGTTTTGTCTGGTTTCCTTTTTTTTAATTCAATGATAAAGTGACAGTACAGTCTGTATATGCAATTCTCTTTTTTTCACTTTATTTGACAGATTTGTTTTCTTTCACTTCAAAACTGAACACTTCACACCTCCTGCCCTTTTACTGACAAGACAAAGACAGTACAAACATAAGTACAGCTGTATGGGCAAGTCTGCAGTTAGGTGCGCACACACACACACACACACACACAGACAAGCACACACACACACACACACACATGCTCTCTCGAGGTACGTGGCTGGAGCGCTGGGGGGGCACTGGCCTGTGTGGGCAGGTTCTCCGGGTGGGTCATGGCCCTCCGTTGAGTGGGGGGGGGGGCTTGCTCTTGGGCTCTTGGGCAGTGGGCTCTGGGCTCTGCCTGGCCCAGGCGTCCCGTGCCCGGGGGGGCCGGCTCCTGCCGGTCCTCGCTCCCCGGGGCCCGGCCGGGCCCCGGGGCCGCCGAGGCTTTCCTCTGCCCCTTTTCTGGACCGATGCTTGGGCATCTGCCTGTGGGAGCGGCTCGGATCTGGGCTCTGTGATGGCCGCTGGGTCTCTGGGCCCCGAGGGCCTCTCTGGCCTGCTTTCTGGCCTTCTCAGGAGTCAGAGATCATATATGCTTGAAACACTATCACTGTCACTATCACATTTCCATGATCACTCTTCACATTCTACCTGTGGACTCAGTTACCTTGTCTCTTTGTGGTAGGTTAGACTAATGGTGATCTATAGTAGACCGCTCTTAATGCTCCGGTGTATTTCCGACTCGATCTCTGTTTGCACGCCTCCAGTTTACTACTAGCTACATCAAAAAAAAAAAAAAAAATTGTGGTGTCCTTGCACTTCCATCCTGCACTTCTCTATGCCTTTTGCGGTTTGGCCTTGTCTGTTCACTTGTTTGTTTCATCAACTTTTTATTTTTTCCACTTTTTTGTGGGAAAAAATAAATCGGTTCTGGTTCTGTCGATCTTTGTGTTGGCTACCAATTTTGGTTTTGTCGGTTTCTGTGTTGCTTGTCGGATCTGCTTTGGTGCTGTTTAGATTGTGGTTTTGGATTGTTCTCTGTTGCATGTGGTGTGTGGATGCCAGTTTCAAATAAAGGCAGCAGCAGGAAGAGAATGAATCTCCTCCTGCTGCTAACATTAAAATCTGTTCGGACAGTAAAAGGCTTCAATCATACAATATTGCACGCCCCAGCTGCCGAATAGGACAAGGAGAAAAAAAAAGAACTTTCCTGACTGAGGAGTTGGCAACAACGTCAATTTTAAATGACGTAATCATCTAATTTGACTTAGATATGCTAATTAGCTGCTATGCAAATTAGGTGATGATGTCATTTAGAATTTTTACTAACTGAAAAGCTGGCAACAATGTATCGGTTTTAAATCAATCTTTTTCTAATACAATAAAGTTCACCGTATTATTTTTTTCAGTATTTAGTATTTCATGTAAACATTACCATTATTTCACATTTTGAAATTTCATTTAAATTATTAAGACATTGCAACATGTACAACACAGTCATTTCTGCACATTTTTATAGATAAAAACCCATCAGTTCCACATGAGCAGGCATAAGTGACTGCAGAAAGGAAAAATTCCCTTTTAAAGGATAAAACCTTGAAGAACTAAAGGTGAAATATAACAAAACACATGGATTTCAACACATGAGTACAATTATTTGGTGGAACCAACATTTATTTCATAGTAAGTATTGTCTTACGTGTTCTTTCACATCTGTAGGAATGACTGTGATAAAAATCATGTCACTTTATCACTTTTGTTTCAAAATGAGTCATACTGTAGTATTTCTGTGAGTGGTACAGTGAAACTATCAATGTAATGAGTTTTATGTGCAAAGCCAATATTATCGTAATAGGTTCTCATGCGTTTATCAAAAAAAAAAAGACAACGATTATGACACTGAAGCTATCGAATTATGAGTCTTTATTACATTATGAGTTGCTACAAGCTTCTGAATAATGACTGGTTTTACTGTTAAGCTGACATCATAGTGTTTTATCTTTATTCACTGTCCTGGAGCTTTTATTTATTTGCCTCCATAAAACTAAGTTAAGTAAAAAAGCCTCAAAGAATATTAAATTTACTGAAGACGTCATCTGGGTTTTTTTTCCCCCCTCGCTGATGTTTGCGTCAGTTCTCCAATAGATGGTGCCATTGCACCACCAGATGATCGTCTTTGACTGCTGCAGACATGCCTCATAGGAATCTTCTGCTCATTATGTTTGTAGGCCTCCTAAGCAGATGACATTTTGCATTTTATAGCCGACTCAGTGAGAGACGTGTCTCTGTGTTGGCATATCTTCTGTGTTTCATCCCCTTGTTTTGACTAGTTTCTATAATAGCAGCTGCTCCATTGCAGACTGTCGACAACACCACATGCTGGCGAGTGATAAAACTAAATTAAATGATTTCCCTTGCCTCGAAGGATGGATTTTTTTTTTTGCTTTACTTTTATTCCCTTCCCCAAAGATAAAGTACTCCCAACATCCAGTAGCAGTGGATGAAGATTTAATCTCTCTCCTGATGAACCCACTGCCGCCCTGACAGAGGCTGCTGAGGCAGGCTGCTCCGAATCCCAGGGAAACAGCGAAATGACGGGAGAATTAGTTCCCATGACTTCTTTGGCTTTGTGTTTGCGGTGATAGAAGTTCAGACTCTGGTCTCTGTTTAGGAAATCTCTTCCGCCAAGAGACGTCTATGCAGACTATCAGGGAGCAAGACTAAGAGAAAAGTTCATATTATACAGAAACGGAAAAAAGAATACACCACACAAGCATACCTCTTTTGCTTGAGGAAAACCTACCAATAAGTATAAATCTTTAAATCCGAAGTTCCCAATTAGCTTCAGCTGCATGTTTACACAGGCAGCAGTAGGAAATCCAGGCATGTTTTTCTCTCTGTGAAGCAATAGTTTTAACATCTGCATCAATCTGTGACCCCGTTGTGTGACACATTGGATTAAAAAAATGAAATGCATGATTGTTTTATCTTCTCACATATTACACCTCAGTGCATTTATTGACAGTTAACATTTCCAGATAGCTTTTATTTTCTTCGACTCCCACCCCATATTTTACTCCACTACATTCATTTCACGGCTTTATAATTTCAGATAAAACTCATTTTGTGAGCCAATTTCACAAGGCGGCAATAAAAGCATATGGAAGACAAGTTCTTTGTTGTGTGGTAAATAAATAATACCAAGAAGTTTGGTTTTATTGTGGATTTTTAGCTGCTTATCAAATATCAAGTCGTACCAAGTTTCCTTTTTATTTCATTTTAGTCAGAGTAACTCTTTTACTAGAAAATTGACTGGGTTCATTTTGATTTTGTAGTTGTAGAATTGTCAGACATAAACAAATGAGTGCTTTTGGCCAATTTTCCCCAATGTCTAACCGTTTTTTAGTTTACTGTATGATTTCAAAGTGTCTAACTGTCATACTCTGTGCTCCTGCAGCCTTGTTCTGTTTGTGTTTCTGTCTCTGTTTCAGGTTGGTGGTGCCAGACTGTGTCTGCAGGGGCAGGGAGCGGCTGCTGATTGCAGGGAGCTGTGTCACCTGCTGCTGGGTGAGGATCATTTCCCTGATGAGCACTGGCTCTATTCAACTGGACCTCAGACCTCACTCAGCGTGAGATTGTAAACCCTCATCTGTCTAAGTCAGTGTGACCGGTAACTCAGCCTTGAGTGTTTTTTCTTACTTTCTCCTCACCTGTATTCTCTGCCTCCAGTCTGGTGACCTGCAGGGCCAGCATTCCGGTTCTGGCCACGCCCTGACCCCCGAAGCCCCGGACTGAAAAACATCAATACAGTGACAACAAAAAATGAAGTCTTAAACAGTAGATGACTCATTAATTAAACATTTTAACCAATTTTCAACATTTTTCTTACATCTTTGTCTTTCATTCAGTTTTTGAACTGTGAAGAAAAAAGAGATCATATGAGCAAAGTCTGTTCCATCAGCAAAAGAAACAAATATCTGAATCTACATCAAATAAAAAGTTTTTAGGGCTTTCTTACTGTTTCATCTAATTTGTTGAAAAACAATCTGAAAAAAAACGTTCTATATTCTCTATGTTGTGTCTACACACAAAAAGGAAAACTTTGAAAAGAGTCAAGAAACAGCAAAATCTTGAGGAAACTTGAGGACTGATGTTGCATTATGTGTTAAATATGAATGCTGGAGCGTCATAATGCGAGTTCCTTCTCTGTGATTGCATCTCCCGCTGGTTTCCAAGAGTGTCGGTGGAGTTCGAAACGCTATTACTGAGGGCTCCTGATGAAAACCATTAATGGCTCTGCAATCGAGATTGAGGTTGGAGGAGACCGGGCAGTGTAACCGCACACCACGCCATAAAGCCTGATGTAGCTGCTGCTCACCGAGCATCTGCAGCTAAGGAAGAATAACTGTGCTGGTGTCTGCAGACCTGTTGAATTAAAGGGGGCATTAACCACTGCTTCCTCTGCATTATTGATGGTGAGCTCCATTCCTGAGGCCATAATGCCTCCTATTTTTCCCCTTGCAATTTCTGCTAGACGTCTCACTGTCTTCAAACACTTCCGCAGTGAAAGCCGGGACAGGTTCAGGCAGAGTGCTCGCCCGACTCCCCGCAGTTTGCTGTTTTTTAGGCTGAAAACCACCGCAATCAATGTGCGGCCACGAAGCCCCCGCAACCTTGTTCCCTGCGTGAAGTGAAAGTAATCATGGCATGACAAGCATGGGAATGATGAGTGTTATGCAAGGTGCCACCTACAGTAACAGGACCCCGAAAGGCAGTGAGCTGTCCTCTGCGAGGCGCCGATTCACATGACGCCTTGCGCTCAGAGGATGTGTGCTTCTCCCCGTGGAGTGACCTCAAAGAGACAAAACCAGAGTCTTTTATTAGATTGTGATGCCGAGTGCTCCCTAACGGAGATTACTTTGTGAGTCACCTCAGCTGCCACCTACAGTATACACGTCGCCGAGCTCTCTGACGGAGGCTCACACTTCTGGCTTTATCTGCTCACACACAGCCCGAGACAACTTACCTCTTGGCTGACCTCATCCTGTCATATGATTTAATGAGAGGAGCTGTGTCACTAACCACAGTGTCAGGGGTTTGACAGGATAGGTCTATACAATACACTGAAGATTAATGAGGTCATCTCCTCTCTCCGTGTGTGTGTGTGTGTGTGTGTGTGTGTGGGCGGGCGGGAGGGAAGAAGAAAGAAACTCGATGACTTTGGGAGTCGTATAATATAAATGATGCAAATAGAATCTAAATAACAGCTTTTATATTGATAGTCGTTTGGGAAGTGATGAGAAGGTTTGTCTGCATATCAGGGCTGAATTTCATAGGCTCAGCCTGGTCAGTGGTAATGCACTGACATTTCTTTGTCTTCAGTCCACGGGGAGTTGTGTGTCCTGCCCTTTGATTTTGCTTACATGTGTGTATGTGTGTGTGTGTGTGCTATCAGTGATGTCTATGAGGTCGATGGCTTTCTTTGGGCTTTATGATGATAACACTCTCTGAGGGCGGTCCAGAATCAATCAAATCCAAATCCAAAAGCTTGCCTCCCATCTCTACAGGCTATTTCAAAGGTTTGTATTGATTATTCCACCCATCCCTGCCTTTCAGGGGGGGCCAGACGAAAGAGACTGCTTGAGAAATGGAGAGATGATAATGCAATTACAGGGGGGAAGCCTTTGTAGACTGGGCAGTAATGTTTGAGGACAGTGGAAGTTAAATGTCAGAGACAAATAACTTGTTATGAACTTGGTGAAAAGGTGTCATGTGTATGATTTGAATTATTCAGGTTAGGAGTTTTTTTTTATTTTTTTTTTACACATTATGTGTTTAAAATATGCAATTTGTGGCTGAAAGGTAAAGCATAAATGCAGCGTTAAAATGATAGTGTTTTTACACAATCGACTTCATTAACACTTCAGCTTTTAGTCAAAATTAATCTCATAAATTTAATGATGCAATGCAGAGAAATTAGTTGCAAGACTATGAAGTATTGCTAATCGTGTGTCACTAAAGCTATTCGTTCAAAGTAACAGCCTTAACCTACCACCCATCAACAAATGTAATTGATGGCCGGTAGATCTGCTGTTGACAATGATCTATTTCCTATGGTAAATACACAAAATCCTGAACAGTTAGCGACAACAAAAAACAACTTGGTGTGATGCAAATAATGTGCATTCTGAGTTTGAGTTAATTGGGTATGTGTTCTGCTCTGAATACTTTTATATTGGATTTATTTTAATGTGTTTTGCCTGATCGGTTGCTGCTTTAATCACGATGCAGGGGAGACAAATCGCCCCCTCTCCCACTTTTACAAGAGACACCTAGCCAAGCAAGCAGTCATACAAAACTAAGAACAATACTGAAAACTTAAGACAATGAAGCAGAAAGACAGCTTCTGGGACAGAACACTGTATAAAAAGAAAGAAAGAAATAAGTAGAGGGAAATTGATTTGTCAACTTTAACAATATCAAATATTTGTGAGTTAATTGATTTTTTTTAAATGGTGGAGAGAGTGTTTTTAAATTTTTCTGAATCGAATCCTATTAAATCTGCCTACTCATCTTCTATATTGCTTTGTCCAGTCCAGGGTCATACAGGGGGCTGGAGCGGTTCCCAGCTGACGATGGGTGTCCAGGGTAGACAGGTGGTCCGTCACAGGGCAAACACAGAAAGAGACAGACACACAACTAAGCTCAGATTTACAGTAAAGAATTGAAAACAGTCCCCATACTACTAATTTCCTCCAATGAAACTACTAGTCAGACCAAACATGTCAGTAAAGTTGCTCTGAGTGACACATTCTGTAAGTCTCACGTGTCCTCTAATTTACACAAACTGATCACCAGACAGAGTACAGGACATCAGGGATGTTTAACACTGAGATGGAGATCGTACAAATATTCTGCAAATCTGGCATCTGCAACAATTTCTGTGAGCTCTTGAATGTGTCAGTTGTAGAATGTGTATTGTGGAACATGTATGCGTTCTAGAGGGTGTTAGAGTTCAACAATATGTCACACAACATGTAAAATCTGTTGTGCGTGTGTGTGAGTTAGAAAGTGTGAGAGCGTGTGAACTGTAGAGCTAGAATGACTTCTACAACATAGGATGTATGAGAGCTCTACAGTCTGCCAGACTTTTAGGATTTATCAGGGTTGCAGAGTTTGTGAGCACCCTAGGATGTGTTGATATCCTAAACACACACAGGGATGAAAATGTCACATTTCCCGGCATCTTATAAACGCTTGAACTCCACTCGGTAAACGGGGACTTCTCGGGATTTGACACAGTCTTTGCTCCACTGCTGTTGTGGGTGTACTGCTGCATTCAAGATGACACGTTCTTGCAGTTCTCATCCCGAGAATCCGGCTGAGATTAAAGTCCTCCCTGATCCCGTCACAGGCCGGGGGGAACTCCCAGCTGCGCCTCTGGGTGGCGCTGAAACACCGGCGCAGCGGCACCGGGCTGCTCTGCCCGCTCTTCCCATCCCTCGGACACCTCCAATCCATTTCTGGAACTGCGCGCAGGCGAATCCGAAAACCCGACAGCCACCGGTATGTGGACGGAGGACAGTGGAAAGGCGCAGCGGATCCAGAAACTATGAGCGCCGGTCCGACGCCGCGTCCAGCTGCCGCCGCGCTCCGGCGGAGGGCAACTTCCCAGCCAGAGTCGGAGGACCAGCAACTTTTATAGACTTTGAAGTCCGCATCCTGCAAGTGGCCCGCATCCCCAGTTCAGACTTGTTTGACCCAGGGATCGTGCGTCCGCCGAGCTTTGACATTTGTCCGGTGTGTTCAGATTATGTTCGGTGCTGGGCGTCTTGAAGCGACGAGGAAATGTCATTCTCCTAAAGAAGAGCTCTCTGGTGCTTCTGTCTGACAATGGAGAATAAATGAAAGGGACGCTTCCAGGGATTAACTGAGAGAACAACGACAGGTAAATCCATTTTTATTTTACTACTTTATTCAACTATTAGACACTCATAAACAGAAGTTAAATTGTGATTTCCCCTGTGTGCAGCAGCCGAACATATGATTACCCAGACGTATCAATTAGATGATCGATCGTTTGGACTCTGATAAATAGTTATTGACTCATGTGACACCGGCAGTCCGCTGGAAAACTGAATTTAGGTGGTGTACAGGTGTAGCTGCAGGCTGGCAAATGTTCAACTTCACACTGTGCAGATTGAGAGAAGACCAGGTCTGTGCAGCAACATGAAATCATTAGTGACTGCCTTAAAGTTTCCCCTCAGAGACCTGCCTGCATGGGAGCACTCAGGCTGTGAAGGAGCTCCTTTCTATTAAAGAGTGCAGTTTAGAAGGGTTTGTAGAATAATAAATCATGTTTGAATCCTCATCTGCACGTCTATCTATCTGAAATTCAAAGACTTGACGCATACTTGCTTTTGTCCTCTACTTCAATCCCAAAGAATGCACAAATATCCCTCTATCTCCTCCTTCCCCATCACTTGTCCCTTGGCAAAAAGGTAACCCCAGACAATAACATGGCTCTCCACAGAAAAGCTCAACAACAGCCAAGTCAAATCTGGAGCTGAATTCATAACCGGGGCCAGCGTGAATCCCTGAACTCCAAAATGGGAGAAAATCTGCTCCAGCATTAAGCTGCTTGTTTGTGACTTAAGAAAAGTACAATGCTGTTATCCTGTCGTATTATGTGGAGATAACGTGGATGACATCCCTAATGAAAACTGGCTGTAGCTGCTCAGCATCCAGACTGTGTATATTGATGATTATGCTTACACATTGCTGTGAATATTTCTCTCCCTGCAACTCCATTGCCTTTCTGCTCTCCCCCCCTCCCATTTCGTCTCTCCTCCTTTTCCCTGCCTCAGTCTATCTTGCTGTTCACCTCTTTCTTTCATCTGCCCTTCATCCCTTTGACAAGTGTTGTGCGGTCAGCTGTTTTTTCTTTCTTCCCCTCAATTAGTGCTATCATCGCATTTCATCCTGCGGAATACAGGGATGGTAATAACCTTACACTCCTATTGCAGGGTGATACAATTCTGCTGTGATTAATTGAAGTCTCCTCAGAGAGTCAGAGGAGGCGTAGATCTTCCCTTTCACACCAACTGACAGGCAACCCATTATATTGTTTTATAGATCGCCGTCAGTAGCCCTTGAAGCGGCCTGCAGCCCACTGTAGTTCTGGAGGGTTTTATTGTGCCGGGTTATTGGTTGGTATTGCTGACAGGCAGAGCAAAGGCCACCCTGGGATTACAGGAGATGGGATCCCTGTGACAGTTTCACTGTATTTGACAGTAACACTGTCGAAACTTGGAAAAAAAAATCACTCACTCTGCAGTGGTTGCTGTGAAGAGCAGGTATTTTTTTTTTTTTTTTTTTTTTGGGAGCTGCAGATTGAAGTTTGCCACCATAACATTGTCAGACCACACTGCCATTCACACACCCGACAACACGGTGAAAGTAAAACCGTTAAACACGTCGTTAGGTGAGACAATACCCATTGTGGTTGTTTAGGGTAAACAGCATGCAGGGGTGAGGCCAATTATCCTGCAATTTTGCCTTCATAAAAGAAGCCTCTTCATACAGATGGTGCAACAAACAGCAGAGCCAGATGAAGGCAGAGTGCAGACTGAGGCTTGGAGAGAGTACTTGATATGCATGAGCCACCAGGTGATTTCCAGAGGAAGAGAACACCATGGATAAGAGGCTTGTCTCTAGTTTTAAGGAGCCACCCCAGGCAGTATTTGTGTTCTCCGCCAGCTTCCTGCTCACTCTCTCAGATCAATAGGGCATAATATAAGAGTCTGGATTGCATTTGCAGGCATGAGACAAAACAATACGCGCAGTGTCATTTCTGCACGTCACATATGCATGTGTAGCGCTGCGCAGCAGCAACATAAACAGTCGGTCAAGATTACCTGGTTTTTATTGCCGTCTCTTCAACATGTTTGCATTTCACATAGCTTGGACATGATGGGCATATCCGCTGACCAGGATACGTCTGACAGGCCAGAGTCTTGTCAAATAATAATAATACAGCAGCACCACCAGTTAACCACAAAATCCTGGGTGTTGCGTCATCTCGGCAGCTCTGTATTCAACACCAACCCTGCAGATTTGGCTTAGCGAATAATAAAAAGTCAGCCATCTATCTACATGATTACACCCGATTTCAGCACCTCAAGATTCGCTGCGCAGTGGTGTTCATACGCTAATGTGTTTAGAAAGCACGGTTTGTTCCACTCTGAACGCGCCAGCTCGAGCTGCTGGGGTGAATCTGCGGGCACTTAAAGGAAAATTCAAAGCCCCACCATGGCAAACGTAATGCAGCATTGTGATGCTTGTGCGCAGATCTGTCGCGTACAGAGGAGGAAGAGGAAGAGGAGGAGGAGGAGGACACAAGGAGAGTACATCCCATGTTTTATAGATGCCATTTAAAGGAGCATGCCCGAGAAGGGCTGGCTGACACGAACTGTAACTGCAAACTAAACACCAAGACAATAAACTAACAAATTGGTTTTCTGGAATCCAGCAGTGTCCCACTCACTCGCCCGGGCTGATCCTTGCCGATGCGGCAATCTGTTTTTTCCTGAGAGATTAGGCTGTGAAGCACAACTCCATCTCTTATTTATTCATGCTGATTTGCTGTGTGCATGTTTGGCTGTGCGTGTGTGTGTGTGTGTGTGTGAAGGAGAGCCAGGCGGTGGGAGAGCGAGCGAGGGTGCGTGCGTGTGTGCGTTCACAGCAGCATTTGTGAAAGTGGGTGTTTTCCTGAGCATTTATGTGAATGGTGCGTGTTGGCACATCGCACACGTGTGCACCGGCCTCTGTATCTCCTGCTCCGCATTTCAAACTGTGCGACGTCATTGCATTATAGCAGCTCCTTCTTTTGACTGATCACTGTGCATGACTGGAGTGCAGACGATCATGATGGCTCCAGTTCATCTGGCACTCTTGGGTTAACTGAAACAAATGGCTTGGGTAATGCATCTAAGCGCACTGTTCCCACTCCCTCCACCTACACGTTCAGCTTTGTGTTTGATGTTTTTTGTTAGAATTTGGTGGATTTTTCAAGATTCCCCATTGGACGTGGTCTCAAACGGTGCTCTCGTGGGTAGTTTGATATTGCGAGAGCTGAATCACTTGTTTGTCAGTTCCAGGTGCACTTCTCAAACTCTGTGGAAAAACAGTATTAAAATTGCAGTGCTATGTCAAAGGCTTGTTTCCGAAATGGTTTCGCAAGGAAGCAGGATCCTGACTTACCAAGCAGCCCAAATAATCAACTTTGTGTTCAGTGAGTCTGTTTCTCACCTATAGGTTGACTGGCCGATAACACCACTGAATCTCCAGAACAACTGGAGAACCCTGTGAGCCACTGACTTAAAGGAAAGGAGGATGAACTGGAGGTCAGAGCTGAGGAAGATGTGGTTTTCACTGAGAGAGAGCAGAATGGGCGGGATTAAAATGAGCACATTAGAGAGACTGCCCGTGGTGGACAGCTTGCTGTGAAATTGAGATAGACGAGGGTGACGTGGTTTGGTCATGTATGCAGGAGAAATGATGGCTTTAAATGGGGAAGAATGAGGATGGAGCTTCCAGGCAAGAAGAGGAGAGGAAGGCTGCATGAGGAGGTTCATGCGAGCAGGCGATCGGTGAGATCGGATTAGAAGAAGATGATCCACTGTGGCAACCCCCAACTGAAAATTGCCAAAAGAAGTAAAAGACAAGACCAATCAGACTTCCTTCAACGTATCAAGGAATCCCAACTTGTTTTACATCTGACATCGTGATATAATCTGTCCGAGGGGCAGACCTCCGTGCCTCGTTCTTGTCGGCGGTGCCTGATACACATCCAATTGACAGCGACCAGGGAGCATCCTGATTAAATGTTTTATCACCTTTACAAACACTGAGTGTGTCTTTACGTCAGTGCAACAAAGTGGAAGAAAAACAGCAGGTTGGTAAAACGTACCTTCTGTTATGGGGACAAAAAAAAAAGACATCCATCATGTTGGACATGATGTTTTCTGTGCACCAGTAAACACACACACAGAAAAAAAAAAATATTGTGTCAAGCTTAGACTCGGGATTGGATTTGTTTTGTTTGCAGGCTGATCAGACCAGGTTTAATCACTGCTGGTTGTACAGGGATGACACATGCAAGCAAACACAAAGCCCATGTGGATTTGTCAATTCTCCACACACTCTGTATACGGTGGAGGAGTATACAAACTCTACCTGGGAATTTTCCAGCTGACACTTAAAATGTTCTGGATTCTGAAGACAATGAAGTTTGAGCGTAGAGGAGCCTGAGCAGAGAAATTCACTCTTCCATGAAGGTGGTTTTCAGATTTGTGTTATTTCTTTTCTTTTTTTTTTTTTTTATTTCTTCACTTACTCCTTCTGTCTTTTCCGCCTTTCTTCAATCCATTAATCTGTTGTTTTTCCTTGAGGTAGTCAGTATTTTGAAGCTTCCATTCTCAGTATTGTGACATTGTGCTGAATCTCTTATCAACTCCTTCTACAGCGCAGCAGCAAAGAACTCAATTCTCCGAGCCCTTAACCATCCGCCCAGTGAAAAGGCTGGGGAATTGCAGATTTTCAGAAGCACCACTTCTTAAACCTTGGTCCCTTGGGGAGTGAGGGAGCCCTCATTTTTTTTGTTGGCCCCTCTCTCTCTCTTCTCTCTCTCCCTCTCGGAGGCTGAGGGTTCTCGCCAGTTGTTTTTTTTTCCCTTCTGTTTTTGTTCAGGTGTTGTCAGGCTGCAGCTCATGTCTTTAACCATCAGCCTGCGATGTCAGTGAAAGCTACAATTACGAATGGCCTTTCAAATTGGATGTGATATTTTCTACGACTTCAGTTTCATTGTTGAGGAAATAAATCTATTGATAACAGTTAAACAAGATGGACTCAAAGCTTGTAATTAATGTAAGAGATCTGTGATTGCTTCAAAGATGGAGGCTTATTCAGGCTGGGATCTCTGTGTTTAAACTGAAAGCAGGGCAGGTCCCTCTTTTAGATTGTTGATATGGTGTTTAGGTCTCTTGATTCTGCCCTTTTCAAACATTTGGAGATTGGTTTCCTTTATCGCAAGAATCAAACAGGAAAACTTAAAGACTCTTCAAAGCAGGCTCGTATTTTCAAACTGTCCTTCAGTGTATTGTTCCTAGGCCAGCGTCTGCAGTGTAATCGTGTACGACGACGGCAGAATTCACCGAATTCAAGGTGCTTGTGCTTTCTCTCCACCATGACAGAATTAGCTCAAGGGGAGCTGCAGTTCCTGCAACGCTTTCATCCAATCAAACACACTCCTTCCGTCAGTCAGACAGTTATGTTCACAATTTACCTGCACTATAAATACGTACAGAACATTTGTCTTCTAGTAATTCTCATACATTTAGGTTTAACAGATACATTTGGCTGTGATTTTTTTTTTACGGAGGAAGCACAGTTGTGTTCAGGGAAAATGGGGAATGTCTTTTAGAGTGAGCCAGGAGTGTCGAGCAGGAGCTTAGATGAGCTCATTAGTGCTTTTCTGGGAGGACACCGCTCTATCCATCAGGGAAATAATTACCCGTGAAAAGAGTTTTGAAATCCACTGCATTACAAAATGTTTTTTAAATGCAAAGAAAAACAGTTTTTGACAACGTTTCCTTTTGAGATGAAAATGCATTGGCTATTTTATGATCCTTATAGGTGACAAATATGTGAGACATTAGCCGTGTGCATTTGTATGACATTTTTGCAGTAAAGTTGCATATTGGGGAAAAACAACAATGCAATGACGGTCTAGTTATGCAGTGCAAATTCTAACCACTACCGTCTACTAAAGACAAAAGTCTCTTCTCAAAAATTGCACACTGAAGAAGTACTCCCTTCACTTCCTGTTGTTCTCAGAGTTCTCTGATTGCTTGGACTTGTGGGATCCGCTGTTTTCCTCCCACAGTCCAGCAATATGTATTGATTTAAATTAATGAATTAATTGGAAAGTGGGTTGCGGTTTTATGATGTTAAGTATTGTTGACTTCAACTGTTGGGAGTACGATAGTAAAAGAAAAAAACATTTGTTTTATGATGTAGTTTTAGTTCCAGTTGGAACATTCTGAAGAGCCATCCCCAGTCTTTTAAATTCAGCATGCACTCTGTTCTTGAAAGCAAGAGAAGTAGATTTAATAGTAAACATGGCGGAGGATGGAGCTTTATGAATAAAAAAATAAAACTGCCAAACTCTGACAGAAGTACAAAAGAGCTGGGCTCTGAACACAAACTGGGCACTGAGTGACTGGATACACTCGCCACGAGCAAGTTATGCTCAAACGTGAGATCTCTTCAGATGCATATACTGCACCTTTAAATGTTCCCCGGATCAATGTCACCACGGGATCCAGAGGCTAAACCCTTTTCTGAATCTGTGCAAGCATTCATGCTCAGTGCCTCCTGTAGATTCATTTTCCATCCTTCCTCTACGGTACAGGGAGGCTTTTCTTGTTGCTGCGGCACTTTTCTGATGCTTAGATTGATGTACTTTTTCCACAGCGGCCTCAATTTTTAGATTTGAGACAGAATTATAATCCTTGGAATGAAAAAAAAAAAAAAAAAGCTATTCTGTTGGTTCTCTCTGTGCTCTCTTTCGTCCTCCTTGCTCTCCGTCTGTTCTTCTAATGCACACACAACAGCTCCCTCGCTGCAGCGTGCAGGGTGACTAATTTCTCTTGGGCTTTGGACTTCGGCGTGAGAGCGGGTGAGAAGGAGAAAATGAAAGCGAGAGGAGAAGCTGTGGTGCGCTGGCAGCTCAGAGGAAGCCGCCCACATCGGAGAAGTCTGATACCTCCTCTCATGTCGCCTTTTTGGCCGCCTGTCTGTCTATTTAGTCTCATAACCCAGCGTGAGTCCACAGCACCTTGCATGTGGGCAGCCTCTGTGGGACTGTGTCAATTTGATCACTGTTTCAGGTACTGGAGACAAATCACAAGCAATGTGCGTGTGCTGCTCCCATCTGTGAGAAGGAATTGAAATCTAAGTGTGCTGTTTTTGCATCCAATTTGAGCTGTCTTCGCTGGATTCTGCAGAGTGGAACGGCTGCCAATCAGCAGGGCTTTGTTTACTCTCTGCATCCCGCTGACAACTGGCTGGTACAAATATCAGCTGCTGTTGTGTCACACACTGTGCCTTTGTACAAATTGACAAATGCTGAACTGCAATAGGCGATATGGTTAAAGAAATAGTATATTGTATTCATGCGTTACCTATTCAAAAATCTTGAATGAGTTAAACATCCATGCTGACCCACCATCAACCAACTTTTTGACTCCTGTCACACAGTGTCCTGAAGATCGGGGGATTTTCTCATATGTTGAAAATATTCAGTCAAATACGAGGCATGAAAACTGTCATTGTATCGAGGTGCGTGCATCACCTGACTGCGTGCCGGTCACACTTCATGACACACAAACAGCCAGTGAAACACCTTGAGACGGGTCACGCGCCGTCCACGGTTTCAAGCAGAGACGCAATAAATGAGCCTCACAACATTTTATGAGGCCACTTTTACATAATAACCTTTTTTATTGAAATGTTTTGGATTATTCACACATTCAGTTCCCGTGGCAGCAGATAGTAACTCTGAGTGAAACTGGCACAGCAGGACAATTCTTGGCATTACTAAGTGAAACATTGCTTGTTTTGTTGTAATGAAACATATGTCATTTTGTGTAATTTCTGGGAGGAAATTTAAGTGAAAAAACAAGATATTTAACCGTTGTCTGAGATATATCATAATTTTTCACGATAACTGATATACACTATTATAAATCCTATTAATTATTGTTTTAAACCTGCTTATGAGGCCTTGGTCAAACATGACATATGCTGTTTGATTCTCTGCTTTCATCGGTTCTATAGTTTGTGTGTTGCATAAAGATGCAGAGCAGTAGTATTTAAAATCTGTGCGATGGGACAAATTGACAAAATGATGTTACTTTGTTTTTGGTATTTGGTAATCCACATGGTTCGCACTGAGCACTATGTTGCTGCGCTTTGTCATAGTGAGATTGGAATTAAAGATAAAAATCTCCAAACTCCAATTCCATGTCTGCTTCCCTCGCCTCTGGAGTCTAGACCAAAGTGTTTATTCATAACATAGCTTTTTTTAATTTATTTATTTAATATGTTGTTCCAGCAATGCTTGAAAGCACTGCTATCACTTTGTTGTTTAATTTTTTTGTTCTCTTTACAAAGAGGCATTATTTCTATGACTATTTAACTATAGAGATTTTTAACTTTGAGAGATTATTTTAATCATAATAAAGCCTGTCGAGTAACATCTGAGAATCCTGTTTCAATTTGTGTCTTTGGCTACAGACGAGCTTGATTTTTATTTATTTAACAGAATTTTATATTCATACAGAGGACGTCTGCTTTGAATCTATTAATTATCTTGAGTTTGGTCCAAGTATCCTCATTTTTTTGAAGTCAAAATATGGCAACCACATTTTTATGAATTTTTCATGTATGCTAAACTAGTTCTGTACCTGTACTAATTTTAATGTGTCACATCTTCCTTTGATTTTATTTCACCAGTTCTAATTTATAACTAAAGATACAAAAGACTGTTGCCGTCCTTCACAGCCTGAGAGTGAGACGTGATAAGAATACCAACATCCAGCCGGTTTTACTGGCTAACTGTAAACGCTGGACTAATGTTTTAGTGCCGATAGATTTAAAGAGTTGTGTTTCAGAGAGGCCATGTCTCTTTATCCTGCTTGTGATGGGGTTTTTAGCTTGTGACTGATGGCTTTGTCAATGGCTGATAAAAACTTTACTGAAGTCGTGTAGATCAGTTTGGACCATTAAGAAGAACTTACTGAGGCTCCTGGGGTCTCGATCCTAGTATGCTCCCCTTGTTTGGGTATTTTTGGCTGCAAAGTCATGAAATCCTCTTATTTTTTCCGTTTCTCCACTATTAAATTGATATAAAAGGATTTACTTTCTGGGTTTTTTGTTTCTTTGTGAATGCCTTTTGACTGATTCAGACTTTATTCCATTCATTTACGACATGTGGAGCATCATAAAGCCTTATGACATTATTGAGTGACCATCAATAAGACCACATGTCACGACTTTGCCCTGATAACTCTCGACTGGCTCTGAGTTGTTTTAATTGATGAAGTGGAAATGTGATGCTGCACTGCAGAATGGGCGGAGAATGTCCTCCGTCTTATGAGCTGGGACTTCACCACTGGGGCTGGGACTGGATTTATTGTGATAATATGCTGTTGTCTGGTTTCCTCCACTCATTCTGCAGTAGTGTCACGTCAGTGCAGGTGTGCACTCAGAACACTCAATAATATGAAAGTGTATCAATACATTTTAAAAAAAACCAAAACAAAACAACAAACAGCCCAACTTGTAATGCAGAATGTCGTGCAAACAAACGGAACTCTGTTTGTGGATGAGCGGAGAAAAGTTGCACTCACTGCCGCTGCCCCTGTTATATAACGTCTGGTGTAGCGTTTGCCGACGTCACCAAGCTAATGACACCTTGTATGTTTCAGTTCGGACAAACAACACCGTTACAGATTAAATATGATACTATGATCGGAGAAACAATGGAACTGGAATTTTTTTTTTCCGCCGTGATTCCCTCCCTTCCTGTTGTACATCTCTTAACACCTCTCCCCCCGGCCCTAATTCATTTAAACATTTAAAACAGGGACCTCAATTATTCATGTCCCCCCAGCCGTCTGCGGCCCTGGCCTGGCCTCCAGCGGCACCCCGGAGCAGAGTGTGTCTGGATGGACACATTCCCAGGCTGCTCATTAATTGATGCCTCAGTTGACACCAGAGGTCTAACGCTCGCTCTCGCTCTCTCTCCCTCCCTGCTGGAGTGAGGGATTTCTACAGTATGATGTCATGGAGTGGAGGTTCAGAAGGTGTCTTCACCTCACTGAGAGGAAAGACGTTTCATCACTGACCCGACTGACCCGATAATCATTGCCCCTCCAGGGGCTTGTTTGGTTTATGTGAATGTGTTCAATCTGTATGGAGAGCAGGATCAGCGGCCAGCCCTTCCGCCCTCCTGGGCCTGTGTTTGGTCGGACTCTCACTGGCAGCTGTATCAGCGGCAGACGTTGGTAAAGGTTGACCGGACTCGGTGCCGTTGTCATCATGTCATTAAAAAACGACGGCAATCGTGGTCAAAATGAGAGCGCTAATCCATGGGGTGGAGACGTGGGTCTTCGTTTGGCACCACAGTGAAGAGGTCCCCAACGTGATGGCGTCACGAAATCTGTGGAATTTGTCAAAAGCTGATGAGTGAAAGACTCGGACTTGTTTCAGAGATTGGCTGAAAAAGTCGGTTTCTATGTAAAAATATTGAAATCGAAAAGTCCTTTCAATTGGAAAAGAATCTCATAGAGACTACCGGAATCAATACTGGTCTGAGCGGACCACATTTCTGTCTCTTGTCTCTCATTTCCCTCACTTTTTACCATGTGTTTTGGTGCCGGCTGTTTGCAGCCGGGCTCCTTATTCTCGGTCTCAGCTCAGTGTGTGGGTGGTGCTTGCCTCCTCTGCGGTTGTCTAATTTAAAAACAGGTCCAGAGGGGTCATTACACTGAACTTTCACCACAGGGAAAGCGCAACATAAAGGATGAAACAAGATGAAAACTTCAGTAATTAAGAACTGTGAGATCACCCTGGAAGAACTCTATGTTATTTGTACTCATTACAGTCAGTCAACGAATGGAGGAATGTGATTTTAGCAATATATTGGTTTAAGATCTTCACTTTAGATTATTTTTTTATTGGAATTTCATCACATTAGTTTTTATTGCATATTGTGGTATTTGTGTATGATGTGTTGTCTCAGAACAAAGAGAGAAGACAGCTAACCTCAATAGCAAATGACTTTGGACTGTGGATAACTGAAGCATCTGTAGAAAAGCAATCAATATGCAGGGAAAAACACGCAAACTCTGCAGAGTCTTACTATGAGACAAATGATGGCGAACGATTCCACCACTGTGTGGTCTGCAGGCCAACTAACGACTTTGGAAAGAACATCCAAGCATCATGGCCATTTCTTTTTCATTGATGTGCTAGAATAAAAGATGTACGAGGCTTTGGATATTATAAAGAAGTTGCTGAAAGTGATGCTTTTACTCATTTCAAAGGCATTATTTACAAAACTGATTTAACTTCACTTTTCGATTTGTTCTTATATTTCTCTTTCTCCACTTTGTCATCATTTCCACAGAGCAGATATCTGCTAATAAGAAAGTCTCATTGTGCTGTGAAATCAATACTTATTTTGTACTGGATTTTGTCTGCACTGCATAAACCTTAAAGTAAAGCATTTTTGACTTTGGCATTTGCTTACAGACTGTGTGAGAATTGATATTTGGTTTATTATTTGGTTTGTATGCTTCAGTTCTTCCATTTATTTAGCTTTAATACCCAATTTATTCAGTCTGGGGTCACGAAGACCCGGAGCTCGTAACAGGAGGAAAGCAGGACATATTGTGAACAAGCTGTTCGTCTATCTACCTCACACACGCACACACACACTCACACACACACACACACACACACACACACACAGTCCAGTGAAAATAAGAGATTAACCTGATATACATGTTTTTGACTTGTGGGAAGAAGCAGGTCTAATTTCTTTTACCTTTTTTTTTAATCGTCTAGTTGCACCTTTAGTTGTTTTGCATGTTTAGTTTGTACCTGATACCCTGAGATAAAAGCTACTCACAGTTCCTTCAAATAGTTGTTTTTGTAGTGTGTACACTAGTAAACTGTTTCCACTTCATTTCATCACAGATAGAACTACATGTAAAAGCAAAGATATTCAGAATATGCAGTTTTGAGAAAAGCATTTTAAAAAGTACTGTTTAGTCCTCTCACGACCTGATGATTCCTCCTGATCAACAGGTCGGCCATCGCTGCTGCGTTTATATTTCCCTCCAATATTTCAAGGATGTGCTTCATTGGAAATGTGAAATTCCCAAAATGTGTTTTCTTCAAGGAATCGCTGTTGTGATTGCTAATGCTTGACCTTGATAACAAGCTGTACAAAATAAAATAGTCCTGATTCTGAAGTGCTTTTTTTTTTTTTTTTATTTACCCCCAATACAAGGTCTGCATTTCAGGGGCCCGTCATGGATGCCTGAGTGCCAACCTGACCACTGTATTACAACTGTGCAAAAAAATCAATTCAGGAAATATGGAGGCAATTATTTTGTCTCCCACATTCGCTGACAAAGTAGCGGCTAAGCACGCCGAGAAGAAAATACAGAATTAAAGAGAAGAAAATAAATACGTCCACTGAGGGGTTTGGAGACTATATAAAAGGGAAAGACCATGTGGGTGATATAATGTCCTTTATACCGCTGCAAAGCAGCTGTATTTAATGAGGATTGTGAATGTTATTCATTTGCTGAAACCTGCGCTGATGTTTCACTGTGCGAATGCGAGGAAGGTAGACTCAGCGAGGCGTCGCGTTTTAGGGCTGGATTTTCCAAAACAAAGTAATCACCGTGTGTTGTCTGTATATTTTTATTTCTTCTTCTTCTTCTTCTTCTTTTTTTTTAAATCCAGCTTTGTATTCCTTTTAGAGTCTGTGCTCAGTAAATGGTCTTTTGGGTCTGTGAATCATGTGCAGTGCATGTGTGTGCACGCCCATCAAGCTTATTCGGTGTCAGACGAGGCCGTTGTGTGTAGAAAATAGATCCAGTTGTCTTTGTTATCCTCTTTTGGTGAAAGCCCAGTGTTTGTGGCTCACATTTTAAGCTCCTTAAAGTCGCTGATGGGTTGAAAGTATGACAAGATGCAGGCAGAACAATCAATTTGGATGTTTACAGCAGACTATTAAGAAGTCACCCGAGTACATCTTGCGTCACTAAAACCGTCCCGACGTTGTAAACTTCTCTCATTTGCCGCAACAGTTAAATTAAATGTGATCAGTACAGTAAGTTTTCGCGACTTTGACCCGCTCCCATAAAATCACCCTCATCAGTGTCTTTTATTGTTCAAAATGAATTCCTGATTAATTCCGTCTTTCATTTTGGCCATTAACTCGGTGAGTTCTGGCATTTGCTCCGTAATCGGATCCCAGTACTTCATTACACTCACCGGTCGCTCAAGCAGAGCTTTGCAGCCTCTTATTTTCCCGTCAAATGAGGTGTGCAAAGATCAGCTGTAAGCCACGAGCAACAGAGGCCAACTGGAGGGGTAATATTCTCCTCCTTATGCAAAGATGCACAGCTGCCATCTATGTATTAGCATTTGGGAACAACTCAAACCTCATAATCCCCGGATAATTAAAACGAGCACTTTTCCCCCTGTATGGCCTATTATCTGCAAATGAGGTCTATGAGAAGTGAGAGGGAGACAGAGAGGGAGGAGAGGGGAGCCCATAGCTTGACAGCCAACAGTTTGCGGAGCCTCCGCAGAATTAATGGCGTGAGACTTGACGGACAGTAATTCTGTATTAAGATATGGCATATCTTAGCCCAAAGGCCTGCTCGGGCACCACTGGGACTCCGGAGTTGGACACGGCGTCGGACATTTGCATTGTGAAGGCACCCACTGCCCTCCCGTCACACCGCGGGAGCGAAGCCAGGGAAAAAAAAAAACAAAAACTCGGCAACAGATCTGCGCTTTTCCAAAGAGTGTGTTCTGTGACACGACTGTAAAGAAATCCGAACATCATCCCCGACCGCTGTGAAGATAAATGCTCGGTGAACGGAGAAGAAAATGAAAAGGGTCTGGCTCACCGCTAATGAACTGTGATATGTTATAGAAGCTGTCTCCTCCATCTGTTCGGGAAAGAAAAAGGAAGAACGGTAAAACTCTGACTGCAGGGTGGGCAGTCTATACGTCTCTCGTTCGTCACTCCTCGCGGGGATTTCGCTGTGGACTGAGCAAGAGACAACCTGTTCTTAAAGTCTGTCATGGATGAGAAAAAGAGGTTAACAAACGCTGCTGTTTATTTTTATATCACTACACCAAATAAAGAGGGTCCGGTGAAGATAACAGCAATAAATTTCACATAAGATTTGTATTGACTGCAATCAGGATATGATATTTGATTACACACTGATCTGTGGAGGCAAAGATTGAGGTGGCCATTTTACATATCATTTAAATATTTGAGGAAATTTCAGGTAAGGGTCAGGGTGAAGTGGGGGAAGTAGCATTCTCAAATACAGAAGTGTCTGTAATTTAGTTTAATGTGTGCGCCGGTAATGTGATAAGAAGAAACAATGATACATAACCAAGTATTCCATCTCCAGCTAATATTTCACTTTGTTGAGCAATTCTCCCAATTGAATGTTAAAACAATATAATATCATCTCAGTTTAAAGCACAAGGCTTAGTTATTTTGTACCATACTAAAAAGTCATTAAGTTTACAAAAAATGCCACATGTGATAAACTCTTGTGTATTCACTTCATTAATTGTATGAATTATTCCCATACGTTTGTGAAATGCAGATATAGTTGTTTGCTGACAAAGAAACATTATTCCCTGAGTTGCATAGATGTTCTCTGTCCTGCAGTAAAACGTAGCAGCAGAGGAATACATTGACCCTCAGGGAGGTAAATCCCTCAATCCCACAGCATATTGCACCCACACTGTAATCAGTGAGAACTGGAAACTTGTTACTGTGATCGCTGCATTGGCAGATCATCACAAGTAATTAATCACATTTATCAAAACAGCACAAAGTTGGCCATTTTGTTCTGATGTGGAAATTGAGACACGCGTTAAACGTATAATCCTATTTTTAGAGTTTGGTCTTCTCACAGCATTTACAGTACTCTCACTTTAACACCTTTAGAAAATCTGCTGGCTTGTTTTCCCTCCAGCGTGATTGTGTTACTGCTTCTGTCTCTCGTCTCCTGATCGTCAGAGACTCGTCCACGTTTCTGTAATTCATACATTTCCTGATAAAGAAACAGGTTTGGTGCAATGATAAGATGAACGTTGCACTAGTACTTGATTACACATGATAGCTCTCGAAAAGGCCTCTCGCCATCACGCTGACTTGCTTTTCACCTTCACTCAGCCTGACATTGTATTCAAAAGGCCATTTTCACCTTCACGGAGTCTGTCAAAGCAGTCGCGAAGAATGGATAATGTAGCATTGTGTCCAGAGGACTGAAAATGTGTGGTTCAGGACTGGTTATTTCTAAGTACGAATCAGTCATATTCATAGTTTTACTTCAACATTTTTTCTTGGACGTGGTTATATTTTCAACTCCACAAACCTTCTGATTGTTAGATATTTGTGGAAACATTTTTCACAGCGGCCTCTTTAAGTAGTTTTCATGGGGTTGAAAAAGGCTTGAGCTTGAAAAGGTTTACTGTGGAAGACTGACAAGTCAATCCAGCTTACATGGATTTAATCCTGCTTGCCGTATTTTCTGGACCATAAGTCACTGCTTCATACAAGTCACATGACAAGTCAAACATATATATATATATAAATATGCATGTTAGGCCAATTTTGGCTAGTTGTGGAGTAGAAGATGGATGCAAGGGAGTGAGTGTTGTGTTGTGTCTTCAGCTGGCAGTCCATCACAAACTGTGGTTACTCTGATTTGGAGAAAGCAGGCAAACTGTGGAGGGTTTACCAGCAGTGAAGTGTTCTGTGCGCCCTCTGATGGTACATGGTGGAAAGTCATATTCAGAAAAATCCAGTCAATTTTAAGTATCTCATATCGTCAAGTGCCTGTTGGAATACTGTTGATTTGTACTGTGAAACTGGAAAGAAATAAATAATAAATAATCCTCATTTTAGTGATAAATATGTCTCCTTTGTAAAAATTGGTAAACCGCCACTTCATGTTCAGGATGTAAATATTGCTCTGAAGAGTCCCTTCCAGCGTGCTCGCCCTGCAAATATCTCATGCTTGTGGTCAGATGCAGTGTAGCGATGGACAGAAACAACATCAAAGTTGAAGAGGAGGAACCCATGAATTAATTTCACCCGTCTGATGTTGAGCAGAAAAACGCAACCTGAAGGGAGCAAAAGAAACATGTTTTGACCAAAAGTCCGTCCGAGCACCACAACTTGATTCCTGCACCTCTGGGGCTGTGTGCGCGCCTCCAAGAGGAAGGAGTTCGTTTTCTGTCATTGTGATCAGAAAAACTTTGAATGATCAAGGAGACAAATGAACACACACAAAGTATTACACACAGGGCCTGCTTTATTATTTATAATTATTAATAATAATATCAGTAAATTCCCATGCAGTGATGTCTAATCTCACAGTGGCTGCTATGTATATACAGTATCTAATTTACATCAAGGACTAAAGAAATAATGAAAAAATCTCATTTAGGTTAGAATACATATCATGTATATATTGCATATGAAAGGAGAATAATACAATCTCACAGTGAGAAGAGGAACCTTTTTTATGACTTACTGAAGTGAATAAGTGAACCGTCTCTCACACATGTTGCTCTATTTTGTAATTAAATGCATGATGAACATTGAATAATTGTAGAATTAGACGATATGCAGAACATGGTGAGTTTTTCCCCCTGATTCACTTGATACAAAATGACCTCGTATGACAAATTTGAGACTGACACGAGATTGTGTGAATATGTTTCTTCAATAAAAACGAGACAGAAACTGAATCGGAGAAGTCACTCAGTTTCTTGCATCACGTCAGTAAAACTGCAGCGGCAGCTCATGGTGGAAATGAATTTTTCCGTTGTTTCGTGAAGTTTTAAGAGGTTCATATCATCACTTCAGTGATAATCCTTATAATCAGAACTGCGCTCTGCGGTTTGATTAGATTTTAATCTAATTTTCAGCAGTGGTTCCAAACCACCACTTTGTTATCGTGCTTTGTTTTTCTGCTGTTTAAGCTGAGAAAATTGTGAAATCACCAGTTTAAAAGCAGCTTTTGGACTCTAAAGTAATGCATGCAGGCATACACACACACACACAAACGCACATTGCTTGGCGTGTGTGTGTATGGAGCTTGTCTTTGGATCTCATCCGTCCATTAACATGCAGATGGAGTAAATAGTTTTCAGGCTATTCATGTACAACGTTTGCTTTATTGTTAAGCAACAACAACAGTGGCTGGGCCTTTCTTTCCTAATTGTCTTCAGATGTGTGTGTGTTCCGAGGTGACGTTTATCTGCCCTTTCATCCTACAGCATTTCTTGTTCGCCAAGAATCAGTGTTTTTCTTCCCTTCTTAAAAACACTCCTTCATCGATTGTGTCTTTTCATCTGAATGCCGCTGCGTGATCCTCATCATTATTATGTGATTTTGTGTGTGTGTGTGTGTGTGTGTGTGTGTGTGTGTGTGTGTGTACACACGTGCGTGTGTGGGATGCACAAGGCTCTGCTTACGAGCGCCCTGATAGTTGAGCCCGCTGAAGGGGTGGAGCAGACACTGAGCTCAGACACACCTATTCATCACTGTGAAGCAGGGAGTTCATTAAAATAGCCCACGCAGCCTCCTCTGTGGCTGCCGAGCCAAAGCCAGCCTTCACTGCTAAACAAACAGGGTCAGAAACCCGTCTTACAAATGGTGAAAGGAAGAAAGAGAAAAAGAAAAGATCTCCAAATAGAAGCGCTGTTTCCGTGGTCGGGTCATTGGCCAATGAAGTTTTGCGTCACGCAGAAATATCTTCATTTAGATCATGTTTGTCTTTCATGAGGCAACATTGGATGAATAAGAACGTGATGTTCTGTTTGTTCTGTTCAGGATGGTATTGTTCACGCACTTTTTTTTTAATTAATCTAAATGTCAGCACATTCCAGTTTATTCAGGCGACAATAAAAGTGCTTTATTTTCAAATCAGATAGTTCTGTCACTTTAGTTGCTTGACTCAGTGTTGCTAATTTCAGCCTGAAGAACAAGAGGAAGCAGCTGAAGAAAAATAAATCTGCCATTTCAGTGCTTGATTAACAAAAATTTAAGAACAAAAACAAAAGATTCAAAAGGACGCTATTTGGTAACAAGGAGAGTCTTTTGTCAGCATCCAACAGAAGATGAATCAGGATTTCAGTGGTTAGTGATTGTAATCTGACGAACAAAACAGATAAAGATGTTGTAAAAGAGCAGAGTTTCCAAAAGAAATGGCTTTTAAAGATAAAATGTCTTTATTTTTATAACAAACAGATGTGAGTCGTGCATAATTAAGCAGAATCAGAAAAAAAATCTTTGGGTAAATGTTGAATTAGTGTAAATAACGCAGTAAACTTCCAATACCCAATAAAGTAATCAATCTGTGTATCCATCCATGCATCCATCCACCGATCCATCCATCCATTCATCCATCCATCCATCCGAGACAAACAACCCCACACATCCACACCCACAGGTAGTCTACATCACGTCTTTGTGGGAGGAGGACCATTAGAGAGCTCCAGCAACAACATGTACGTTCCACACAGGGCGGCTCTTAATTGTGTATTGTTGCTGTGAATAGGTCACAATAGAAATTCATTGATGCTTTGCAGAAAATTGCTTTGACGCAAACATGCAAGCATGCATGCAACATGAATGAAGTCCGTTTATTTCCGATTTTTTTGTTAATGATAAACACAGAGAATATCTATTCATGCATCTTCTCTGCAGTTCTTTCGCTTCTTATTGTTCTTTATGAATGTAGCAGCTGCATCAAAGCCTTTTTAGCTGCGTGTGTGTGTGCGCGTGTGTGCGTGTGCGTGTGTGTATTTGCACCACATACAGCCTGGCTGTAGTATACGTACTGTATGCTTGTTTTTCTGTGTGCTGTGTATGTAGACAGACGAAAGCACAGCACAGCACTGTAGCATTGTTTTTTAAGTGTCATATCGCCTGAATGAGGAAACGTCTCCCCTTGGATGTTTCACCGTGACAAAGACTTGAATGTTTTGCTCGCAGCCACAGCGCAGGGATTTTTCCACTGAATGTTGCTGCAGTGTCACGACTCTGCGCAGCCTTTGTAGATCTGTTGTGTAACATTAAAAGTGTGAGAGCGACATCCATTTCAGGGGCTTGTTAACTTTTCAGGGTGACACATGGTGACATTGTTGGCTTTATGTTGCCTGGAACCATTGCTCACATCTTGCTCGCTCTCGTGTCCAGTTACACTGCAGACGTACAATGGGACCCTTCGTGGTTGCGATGATGGGAATTTTAGATTTCAGCATTGAGGAGGATGAAAAATGGAGGCTTTGAGACAAACTGCAGTTTGTCAGCAAATACAGTCACTTTGGTAAAAGAAAACAATTGACAAATGAAAATATCTCCTCAGTGTTTAGGTTTCGTGGTCAGGATACTCCACCGTTCTTCAGTTTAGGCAAACGTGACGATGAATCAATGATGCAATCATAATGATTTTCTTCAATTGACCCAAGAGCAGTGCATTACTCACTAATGGCTCAAAATCAATGACGAAACTCATAATTTGATTTTCCATTAATGCATTTGCAAAGATGGAAATCTTAGTTACAGAACTGCTGTAAGGTAAGAGAAACGATTAAATGATTCATTTAGAGTGTGTGTGTGCGTGCGTGGCCGTGCGTGCGTGCGTGCATGCGTGCGTGTGTGTGTGTCAGACCAGAGTGATTTTCCGAAAGTTGATTATTTTATTTATGCAATTAAATGCAAATCAGGAACTTCGGAGAGTTTGCCACAGTCCTCCGTATGATATTTGCCTGCAGTACCTTTGTATTTGTACGTTTAACTGCTTATAAGTTGCTTTAATATCATGATTTCGCATTGTGATTCCAATAGTTTAAACTTATGATTACGTTACCACAGTAACATACTGGGGGGAAAAAAAAAAACACATAATCTGTCTGGTCGCCCTTTACAGAAAATAGTTTTGAAGCAACCTTTCTTACTTGCTTCCCTCATCTCTGCAGAACATGTTATTTTGAAAGCGAGCACGCCGCCTGCCTCTGAAAGTGCAAAAAGTGATATTTTGCATTGGCACTTTGCAGAGCAGGTGAGGCAGCAATTTAGCTTGAACTGATGATGTCGACTCCACCTGAAACGCACTACGGATATGCAGAAGACTGATGCAAACAGCTAACGACAGTTTCATCTTATTATCTCAATTGCATTTACACATAAAGACCTAACACATTTATTTACATGTTATTTTTACAAGCTGAGCTATCAGAGTGAAATCTCTAACAATTAGATCAAATGCTGCGACCGCTGTAATTTGAAACAACAACATTAGGAAGAGAGAAAACTAGTAAAACAGCCTTAATCTGTCCAAAGATCATGGAAACAGGGCTCATAAAACGTCCTCTAAAAAACTCATAACCTCTGGTAAAACACGGAAGTCTGCCTGTATTTTCACTTTTGCCTCACAGTTTTTCAAACATTAGAGAAATGATGTAACGTGTTAATTAGTGAGGTTCAGAGTTGCCAGGGCGGGGGAATTTTTTGCTATGTTGGGACATTGCCAGGCAAGCTGTTTCCCTGTTTCAAGTCTTTATGTTAGGCCACGCTTACTGGCTCCAGTTTTATATGTGACCAACATTCATGGGAGTGTTAATAATTCCATCCAGTTCTCACATAAGAGGTGTACGAATGGATGTGTTGAGCCACTGTTGGAGCACATCTTGATTTTGCTTCATGCTTGCATATATGGTTTAGTTGTGCAGCACTTCTTGAATAACCTGCCGCAATTAATCATGTGATGACAGAATATTCCTGGGCTTCATTTTAAATATAACATTTTTGAATCCAAACACACAGCGCACCAGAGAATCCTGTTTCGGGCCGTTGTCTGAATCTTTTTCGCTTGATTCTTGTATAAACTTGCACAGCGCAGTAATTTCCAGTGCAGCCCAGTTCACACAGTGAGCAGAGCGAGCAGAGACAGTTGGTCAGATTTAGTTGATCTCGTGCGCTCTGTGACCAATGAGCTTTTGGTTCCCGGTGAAAGCGGCCGGAGTGACCTCTGAAGTTCGTCCTTGGTCGTTTCTGAAACACATGACAGCCTCACATGCATCACTTAGCTCCATGTGGGTTACTGAAAAGCAAAGTGAGTATAAGGTTTATATTATTTTTTTTTTTTCCAAGTGGTTACTTCTCAGCGTGCCTGCATGCTGTGTGTTCGAGTGCATTTATTTAATATAAGAAGTAAGTATGTTTTGCCAGAGTGCTGAATTCTCATGTTCTTTTGTGTTTTACTGCTGGTGGATGGCGCTGGACCGGAGCAGATGTGGCATTTAAATGGCCTTTTTTTTTTTTTTGGGAAGCAGGTGGCTGAGTGTGATAGATCATAGATGTCATCTCTGCTCTGCTCGGCTTTGTTCTGTATTAGCTCTCCCAGAATGAGTCCCTGTCTGTGGCGCTTCGGCCGTGCGCGCATGCATGCACACCGACGTCGAGCCACGCACAGATGCAGCGTCCGCATGCAAAATGTGCACGTACACACACACACACCCACACACCACACACACACACACACACCACACACACACACACACACACACACACCACACACACACCTGTGGGAAGAGACTTGTTATGAGATAGGAGCATTCTCTGTTTTGAACTCCCACGGCTCCACAGTCTCAGACTTTTCCTTCCTCTCTAATGACCTGCAGAAGTCCACCGGTACAAAGAGCCAAAGTGCAATGCAGCTTGATGTGGAAAATATCTTAGTCAGATGATTGCGACGCGACCGCTTGCACTGACACACATGATTTGCGCGACTAGCCTGTAGTAATTTCCTCCAGAATGCACCTAGCGCCATTATGACTTAATCCAACTGTAACAAATGAAAGTGAGTGATTATAATTAGGTTGTATCTGATTTTTAATGAGTGCATGCCTGTGTGTGCTCTCCTCGGGGTCTGTTCCATTTCTCTCCTCACGCTGTTGCTCTTTATTCCCGGGGAGGAGAGAGGGCGTTTCGAACGAACCCATAGCAAACAGGACTAAAAATAATGGCTTTGTGGCTCTGTTTGAGCTTTGCTGCTCTTTGCCTTCCCCTCAGGAATCGCTCTTCAAATACACACACACACACACACACACACACACACACACACAGTGCAGAAATCATGCTGCAGCCCTGGGCTGTCTGCATGCCTCCTCAGTCGTTTTCTTAAAATATCCAAAAGTTTTATTGATCTGGCCCCCGTCAGCCTCAGATGCATGTGATCTCTGCGCTGCCATTTTCAATATAGTTCGTGTGTTTGTCTGTGTGCCGCGCGCGCCTCCTTTTGCCGGAGCTAAACACCGAAAGGAGAATCCAGTGAGCTTGAGAGCAAGCAGTAGAGAACGCGCGCTAAATGTTTGTTATTATTAGCTCGCAATGGCGTCATCTCTCCCAGGGATCTCGAGCGGTTTGTGAGCGTTGCCTTCCAAAAACACTTGATTTTTCGTGTGCGGCTGCATGTTCTGACAGCGCTCCCCACTGCTCAATTAATTTTAATCAAATGTTTACAGTGCACTAACAGCTCAGATTCTGTGTGTAATAATGATGCAAAATTAAACTTTGTTAGGAATAATTCCCCCAAACAACATTAATTAGTTGCTCTGTGAGGTGATGTATTCACGATGTCCAATCCGAGGCAGAGGGAAACGTGGGTAATCGAGCCCCTACTGCCTGTGCTATCTGTTGCTGTAGATCTTTATATTATGCATTGATTTTATTTTATTTTATTTTTTTGTGTAGGTGGGGGTCGTATACTCATTTTGCTGCATCTTTTTTCAGTCGTCCACTTCCTGGCTGCATCTTTTTCTCCTTCTTCTTTTCAAGTGTTATTTCTAAAATATATCCGCTCACCATTCTCACGCAGCCCGTCTCACCTTCTCCCGATTTTACTTCACCCTTTCATCCCTTACACCCCCGAAGTCCTCCTTCCTCCCTCCCGGACTCTGTGTTGAATTCTTCATTTTCTGCCTCACCTCCCATGCTTCTTCACTCCCTCTTTGCTCAGTCGGCCTCCCTCTGCGGCCTCTTGAACACCACTCCTCCTGAATCTCCCACCTGTCCAGACACACACACACACACACACACACACACACACAACACACACACACACACACACACACACACACACACACACACACACACACACACCACACACACCACACACACACACACACCCTCCGGTCTTTGCTCCACTGTGTTTACTGTTCACCGCTGCTCTTCCTCGAAGTGGCTGACACTCGTCGTCCCGGGATCAGGTTCTCTGTACTTCGGCTAATTCGGCGTTAATCGCGCCACATCCGGCTCTCCCTCACTGAACGATCCCTCATGAGCTTCTCTGTTTCAGTAATGGTTAGATTCAGGTCCACACTGTATAAAGGTTAAGTTAAGGCGGCAGCTGTTTTACTTCTCGGCTCAGTGACGTCAACATTTTACCTGCAGTCTGGAGTAAAAAAAAAAAATAGTGAAAACGTACGTATTGGTTGCAAGTCTGACGTCTGTTCTCTGCATTTTAGGTAATGGCAATAATGTTGTTGAGTATGATTTGTAAGGAATATGAAAACTTAAAGCCTTTTTGCTTTGAGATTTGCTCCTTCTCTGCCTGGGCCTGCAGTTCTCACTAGAAGAACTTCAGAAATCGAGCAGTTTAACTTTCCTCTCTTCCGTCATCTTTTCTTGATTTTTGTGCTTCTGACTTTCCTTTGTGGAGGTTTAGGATCACAGTAGATGAATATGAAGAGGGATGTAGCCCATTTCTGATCTCCGCATCCAAACTGCTGTTTGACTTTTTGTTTATTATCAATATTATTTGTTGTTTGCTATCACAGCCATTCCAGGATTAAAGAGATTTCAGTGTTATTTGACCACTTTAACTTGAGTCTACATGTTCCACAAACCTTCACTGAAGGTTTTCAACATAGTTTGAGTAAAATGTGTGCCATTTATTTAATGAATCACTTCTTTCCCCTCTCATACAGCCTGACTATGATCTGTAATTACTTGTTTTTCCTTCCCAAAGACTCCTAAGTGCAGAGATATTATAAATTACTTTCATAATGGATTAAAAAAAAAAACAGCAACTCCTCAATACTGAAAAACTGGAACCACAACGTCTTTGATCAAATCAGCTCCAGTCATTTCATACAAATTCTGTATCCCTTAATCACCCAAATTTGAATGTGAAATGAAGCAGAGTGATATTTCTTATTAATTAGTTTGTTCCATCAACTTGTAGCCATAAAGTTAGTCTCACAGTGACAGACTTCCAAACTGCTCCAGTAACAAACACATCTTTTCCACTGACAGTTCTTATTTAGTCATTTTCTCATTCGGAAGGTGAGTTCTGCAGATTCACAGTCGGGAGAGTTGATACTTGCAGAACACTTTCCCGGCTCGCGTCTGAGGAGCAGGAGCACAAAGATCCACCTTTACTGCTGAGCCCAGCTTGTTCTTTTCGACTGAGAGTTGTTCGTGTAGGTGGAAAGAGCAAAAAGTACCGTGATCACATAATAAGGGTAGGAAAGCAAGTGTGTTATTTTTTCCCCTTGAAAAAGTGACAACCACACCAGTTATGCAAAGTGCAACATGTCAGCCGGCTGCGCTGTATTATGGTACGAACAGAGTAGCGATCGCTGCAGGTGGAGAAACTGGCAGCTCCTCTTCTTCTGCACAATTTATATGTCTTTATGGTTATGAGCATCAAGTCTTATGAGAGACTCACATCTTCAGGAAACCCACTTGTTGTCAAATAACTTCCAGGTTGACATAATTTGGACTTTTTTTTGTTTTGTTCAAAATTTGAAAAGTTTCTTTTTCTTTTAATCTGTATAATTCTGACCTAGTCACTGAAATCAGCGCATTCTTTAAAATGGAACATTAAGACACAGGCATCCTTTGCAGGTGTGTTTAAAAAGTGAAATTTGACACGGATTCATGCCAGCATTGTTACCACCATGGAACTCATGGCATTTTCTGACATCTACTCCCCGTTTGAGAGCTGTGCCTTTTCTTTTTTTTTTTTCTAACCCCATGACATTTAATTTGACCTTGCCCGAAATATAATAATGCAAATGAACCCCTGTGATTCACTGGTATATGCATGCCTGCAAAATAATAATAATAATAAAAAAGGTAATTTAATATGTATTTAACATAATGAAAAAATGCACTATTATATTTTCCATCATGTGATATAGTGGCATAATCAAACTGTTAAATTAACCATAGAAAATGTGGATGTATAAATTTATGAGCATCGGATATTTACCATCATGTAATTTATAAATTCTTTTATTCATCCATCCATATTCTTGCAAGTTCATCATGTTTTATCTCATATCATCTTTTATATTTAATGACTTTTTCCATTTTATGCACGTTCGGATGAGTGTTAGTAATTCAACGTAGCACCACACAGTAAAATTTCTTCTTTAGAAAAATGCAATGTCACTTCTTTTTGATAAAGAAAAACAAGAAATGACAAAATGACATCAACGAACAAATCCAGATAAGATTCAGATAAAATCTAATTTTTTTTTTTTTTTTTTTTAACACCACAACACTTCAGCTTTAGTCCGCAAGACAAACTGGAAATCATATTTGGCCCTGGTGTATATTTTTATATGGTTGTCCTGTTCTTTCCATCTTGTGGCAGCCATCTGGCGTATCCTGCACCTTACTGTTTTTATATTTACAATTTGAGGTAGGCTGGGATGAACTTTCAGGAAATAACACTGGAAACCACATATTAAAAGTGAGACTATCAGCCTGAGACGGCTGCTGAGGCAAGGCTGAGTGGCTTTACTCCACGTCGGTAAAGTGTGACAGTGGTCACTTTTAAAAACTGCCAGAACCACATGTTGGGTCTGTTTACCACACAGCAACAGTTTATAAAGGCAGGACTTCGTCAGAAATGTTCATTATTCTTATAACGCTCATAATTAGCGGGTAAGATTTTGACTCCTTTGCAGAAGTGACTGGTAGATAAATACGCATCGTGATGTTGTGATAGATTCATGTCTATTATTCATCACAGATGACACAGATAACAATAATACAGTCAGTGATCTGCCTCACTGTGTCTAATTGCCCACCATTCTGTCTCGGTTAAAGGCTTTGCAGTCATCATGCGTTCGACCATCGATCATGTGCATTTGATTTGAAGCTCTTTCTGCTGTTTCTTTACCAAAGTTTTCCTCTTGAATGTGATTTGGACAAAACATTTGCTGAAAAAGTCACTGCTGAGACTACCTGGGGTGAAAAAAAAAATCTGTATTTGACTGGTGAAACTCTGCTGCGTGAACCATTTATTGTCATAACTCAAAGTGAAAGAAGCCCCTGAATCATTTCATACATTCCCAGCTGTAATGTTCTGCCAGAGTTTTATTTTCGGCTTAAAATGTTTACAACTTTCACATCAAAATCCTACAAAAATGTTGTTATTTTGTTCCCTTTACTGGCTGAAAGGCTCATTTGAACTTTTGCACAGTTCAAAAACATTTTGATTTTCTTATTTATAATGAACTTGGGTACAAACACACTGAAAAAAAGGCAGTTTGAAAATCCGTCTTGATGAGCCGCCGCTTCAGACATTAAAACCCGCTCGGAACAGCCGGGACGAAGCAATCACGTCACGCCATTGATTGTGTGATTGCGGCGTTAGCGCCGTCAACAGCTGTACCCACTACGCCTTAACTAACGGAAAGTAAGTACCGCACTCCACTGGGGGGCTGATTGAACAGGTTTGTTTTAATTTATCGACCGGGGGAGTGAGGCGACAGCCGGATGTCTGATTACCTTGACTGTTACCGCAACATGCAAGTGTGCGCTTGACAGATTTTGACAGATGCGTGACCTCTGGAAGACGGGGCAGCAGCAGCAGAAATAGAAACACGGGGCCGTGGGTGCAGTGGTGGCGTGGATGTTTTTCTTCCGCTGGGTTTGATCCTTTTTGCGGCATAATGAATCTCTCTCACGTCCCCCCCCCCCCTGTACCATGAATGCCTCCTGCAGGTGATTCACTGCCGCAGATCAGACTTTCTCTCAGTGCTCTCTCAAGCAAGACCAACTCCCTTGAACAGATTCTTCACACAGAAGATAGTCTGACAATAAAAGCAGATATTCATGCCCCGGCATAGCATTTTGTCAAAAGATAAAAGCTTTCCTCCCCTCTATCTTCCTTTTCATCAACACAGAAGAACACAGCGTGAAGGCAAACCCTATTTTCTTCAACACTCGGAATATCTCTGCAGTGCAACGTGGAGGGTGTCGTCTGTAATGAATCGCCCTGCGGTAATTAGAAACACGCTTCTCTTCCAGGAGAAAAACACAGTTGTGAAAAAGTAATGATGAATAAATAACAATAATAAAGAAAAAAAAAAAAAAGGATGAAAGAAGGATGGGCCCTCCTGGCTGAGGAACAGATGCTGAGAAGGTATTGTTGATAACTCTGTGCCGTTTGGCTCCGGACGTGGGGGATTTCGCCAATTCATTAACCAGTCTGGTGAGGAGATTTCACACAGTCTCCAGCAGCACTCAAAACACTGCCGACTTGTCTTGTCGCTCGCGAGCGTGTTTGCGTGATAACGGGGTGTTTGTGTGTTTCGCCGTGTTTGTACATCGATCATGCGTGTGTTTGCTCAGAGTTGGAATCTCGCTCAGTGGAGGAAACGGAGACGTAAATAGGAAATGATTCAGTATGTCTGAGAGCTATGAGCAGCAAGTCTGTTTATCAACCTCGCAAAACACGTTTTTATCCTCCTAATTTGCTTTTCTTGGTGTATTTAGGAGAGGTTGTAGCTGCATTACCATCTCTGGCAGCCTTTTTATGCAGCGCAGAAAATGAGATCTTCTTGTTTTGCACAAATGTCTGAGAACCCTTTGGGGTGAATTGTTTGGTGTGCGGAGCACCAACAAAATTAGAATGATAATAACAAAAGAATTTTGTTTTTTGCACATCTATTAGCCTGCGCGACATGACGGGGCTGCTGAAGTGATGAACCCAAATGAAAAAATTACACTTTGCTGTATTTTGGCTTCTTTGTGCCTTTCTCTGTTTTCTGATATGCAGTTTCTCTCCTTAGCCTCATTTGTCACAGTAGTTTTTCCCCTGCAGGCGGCTTCTGATTTCACATTGAAGGCTTTATGAGGTGAAAACACACCTGTGCTAAATTACGAAGCAGCTCCTCAATTAATTTTTACACGATTTCTTTAGCTTAAACATTTACACATTGCCACCACATCAAGAGCTTTCACATGTTGAATGTATTTGTTGTAATATAATAATTGGTCTAGTCAAGTCAGTAAACTAGTTTGATGTCAGTATCAACAGTAACATTGCATTCAGTGTCTGTGGTATATATCATATCGTGCTTGATAGTCGCAGCGATCTGGATTTTGTGGAACGCTTGTCACAAACAGTGTGGAGGAGCAAAGAGCTTCACTTATTGATGTGTCGACCTCCTCTTGCTGCTCCGAGTGACTCAATACACCATGTTTTTTGGCCGGTTAGAGAAGTTGCAGCCGTCGACGGGTAAACCAGGATCGCGTAACGCGACTGTCTTTAAGAGTGTTGTTCTGTCTCATTCAGCATTGAAGGTTAAGAACATCTTACATTCAACTAGAATATTAATTGTTGCACTTTCAGTGCTTAAAGAGCAAACCACCGTTACATCTCAGCATTATGACTCTCTATCAAAAAACCGGCACAACCTTTTCCCGCAGTTTGAGGTTGTCGGATTGGACCACGCAGGCCAGCCTTCAGTATTCATGTGCGTCAGTGAGTCTTGGCCGCCAGTGACTCTGTCACCAGTTCACAGCTTTTCCTCTCTTGGACCGTTTTTGCTCGTGATTGACTTCTGTTGGCAGGAAAAGCCCACAAGAGCCGCGCTTTTCAGAGATGCTCCGACCCATTTGTATAAGCGTCGCAATTTGGTTTGTGCCAAACTCCTTCAACTCCTAACACGCACCCATTTTCATCAACTTTGAGGACGGTATGTTGACGATATATTTCCATTCATTTGTTTGATTTTCACTGTGATACACAACAGTTATTTTTATAATTACTTGCAGAATCCCCTCTTTCTTTCGCTGCCGAATGCAGTAGTGTGTTCATAATCCACATGCCGTCTTTGTCACGGTGCAGGTGATGCGCAGTTCACTTCAACCGAAACAATCAAGCAGCCGCTCCACAGCTGAACAATAAGCTTAGGGTGATACATATCTATAGATTTATTACTGCGCCTCCCACATGCCCACATTTAGGTTTGTATCCATCACGACATCCTCCCTGCTGCTTTCTGCTGTCATGTTGCAAGACAGATTGATCCCGCTTCACTTCGATGCAACATAAGCTACGATCCCACCGACAAAGGCAGGAGAGCCAGTCATCGCTGACTGTGACATGGGCAGGAAAAAGAAAGACGCTGACACCGTGGCGCAAATCAATAATCACCATTTTGAACATTGAATCAGGTTCCGGTGTCAAAAGATGGCCGACTCCCTCTGATAACGGTCACAGCTTTCATTAAACCAGGTACAGATGTTGTGAGTCTTTACAGATGTGTCTCATGTCTCCAAAACCAAATCAGATGAAATCTAGAGTCCCGGTAAACACGGTATTGGAAAAATATACCTGCGTTTCTGTGAGGGATGATTGTGTGATAAGACTGAGGACGGCAGCAGGAGATATTTGGGGGAAAAAAAAAAAAAAAATCTGATCGTCACACACCAGATGCCCGTGTGTTACGAGCTGGAGATTTTAATCCTGTGTGTTTGCCATGTGCTTGTTTGTGTATCTGTGAGCGTTTGCAGGCGACTGTCGCATGTAAATACACAAACATGTTGCTTGTAAAGAAAATATGCACCATGTGCATCATATGGCACTGCAAAAATATATATGTTTACTTTATATTTTACAGAGTATTTCAGGTGAAATTTAATATTGTATCTCAGATTCCTGAGTGCAGTGACTGTGGGTAAATGTTACACAAACATATTTGAATATATTTCTGAAGTAGATCCATCTCCTGTATTTCTAGAAATTAAAACACCTGAAACACAATAGTCTGGTTTCATTGTTGAAATGTGAACGGCATGTGATTTTATACTCTGTTTCCTCACAGCTGCTGGTGCATGACAGCAAATATCAAATCAAAAATGTCAGTAAGGAGTCCAAATCCCCCACGGTGGTTCATGGGAAATGATTCTCTATCCTGTTAAAAAAGTGCAGGAGAATGATTGTAAGAAATTAGGTAACTGAACACTAGAATCTTTTTCTCGCGTAATGTTTGACAATTATTGGACATTTGAAGGTGGACATGGTTACTGTAGGAAAGCAAACATGCCACTTAACTGTCATTCCTATTTCATCTCCTGACTGGAGTTCTGCACTTGAGCTTCTCATCAAATGGAAGATTTCCACTCCACGTCTTGTGACCTTGAGAAAACAAACTGATCTAAACTAAACTGTCACATATTATACTGGATGACATTGTTCAAATGTTGATTATAACTATGATGTGCAAAAATTTGGGCAAGTCAGAATTCACATATTGTATTTCAGATAGTTTAATTGCCCAAGATGTTGAAGATCTGCGGGTTTTCATTTATGTTCAGAGACACTGAAGACATTTGCAAAAGCTTCGGCTTGTGTCTCTTGAACTTGTTTTATGTGGATTTGGAGTTTTGCTTTGATCGATTGTTCTGGTGTGGAAGTCAGCCCATGCTGAATTTTCCAAAGCAGAATGCCCCTATTTCCATGTGAATCGTTCTCAAGCTTCTCTTTCAACGCTGCTCTTTTTTTTCCTGCTACAAACATGTCTTTGGTGATTGCTGCCAGAATGTGTACTTCCTGAGTAATCTCTTCTTTGCACTTGCTTACAGAAAGATTTTGTCAAAATGTTGCTTTGCATATACTTCAAGATGTTGATTTTGGGGTTTGGTTTCCTTCTGGAGGCTCCTCCATGTTGACTTTATTTGTGCATCAGAGGTACGATGCCTTGCCACAGAATCTTCTTCAAAGCTGTGGGTGGTGCTCTTTGTTCCTTTTGACCCAGCAGAGGTGCAGCTTTATCAAAAGGTTTCAGGTTAGAGCTGCACAATGTACTGTATAACCTGCAACCTGTCCTGGGTCTAGTCCGCTTTCAGCCACAGTCGGCCGGGATCTACTGCGGATATCTGCGACCCTGAATCGGGCAAAGCAGAGTAGAACATGGATGAATGCACTGTATTAGGATTGTGCTGCAATCTTGTTTATATGACAATATTTTCAAGGCGAACTTTTGTTATGTCGGCGGCCTTTTGAAAGTTTTTATGAAATGCACCAGCCTTGGTTTCCTTGTAACCAGGCAAAGCACAGATTTTTTTTTGGAAATGTGGAATGATACACATGCCCGCTTCGGTCATAGTAAATTGTGTTTTTCTGCACTTGAGCGGCAAGATTGAACGCAATAACAATAGAGGATTCCAGAGTGTTTGTGCTGCGCAATGTTTTGAGTTTATCAGCACTTCTCCAAGTCTACACATCCTTCACCATCATCTGGAGAGGGGAGATGCTTCTTCTTCTGTTTTTTTTTTATGCACACACACCATATAATGAGTGTGTCTGTATGACAAAGAAAAGCTGTTTATAGCAGCCTCTCATGCAAGCCGCAGCGTTTTTTTAGCTTTTCAGTTTGTACAGCAGTTGGTTTTCATCTGAATGGGAAAGTTTTCAGATGAAAATGCTGCAGTCTGCAGTAATTTTTTTTTAATTTTGAATTTTTTTTATATTTTTTCCCTGAATATCTGTACTTATTAATAAGTAAAGAGTGATTAGCTTTGTTAACTTTGACTGATTATGCCTTTAAACACCTCGGGCAGTCCCGGTGATTGTATGAATGTTCTCCCAGGAAGCAGCTTGCAGAGGAGTCGGCCCATCGTGTCCATCACCGGCCTGTTAACCTCTGCAAACCTGTCAGAAAAGTTTGGCATCTCTCGAAATATCCATCCCCGCAGATCACTGTCTGGATCTCGACTTTTCCTCGCCCCAAAATGCCATTTACTGTCAGGCCGCATGGCTGACAATGTGATCCACACGAGGCTGCAGCTCCATCCTGACTGGAGATAAAACCTCAAAATCAAAAACACGAGCAAGTTATGGAGAGGAGTCAGACCAGCGGCTGTTCTCGTGCAGAAACTCCCTGTATCGATTTTCTAAAAATCTAATAGTTTCCCTTAATGGTTCAGGAATAAAACAAACCTTAAATCTCAGTTTAAATTATGGCTTTATGTTTCGCTCAGAATGCACCACTACCACTTCATTAAAGGGGAACATAGATTTCAAAACTACGATCCTGACTTCGACTGTTTCTTTACGCGACCATTTGCCAGTGACACTCGCATGGTGGATGTTGCCAGCTGGCTCTGTTGTCTTTTCACAGCTTTACTCTGCTTGACAGGCACCGCGTTTCGTTGAGATGAACACATGGTTATCGCGAAGTGAGGCTCTCGAACATTTTGTCAGCCAAAAATCACCAATAAGTCGATCGAATAATATCTGCTTGAGGAATGAAAAGTGGCATCATATTTCAGTATTTCAGTGCGATTGGATATTTTCAGTTTTTATTGTTTCAGTACCTGCTATACCTCCAGTGAGACAGACCACCTTTCCTGTCTCCGGCTCTCATAAAGTGCAGCCGACCTGGAAACGGGCTTTATTTATGAATTGTATAATAGCATTGACGTGCTGAGATTTGTTTGAGGATATCCATATTAAACTGATATATTAAATGCAAAGCAGATAAAATCTTGCTCGTCTTTTCTGCTTTTCACTTGAGTGAATTAGAAAAGATATTCACAGAAAAAAAGATATGAGGCTATATTCATGTTGAGCAAAATCATGACATTCAAGGAAATAAGACGTTGCCAAATACAGAATGAAGGCTATTTTAATCACTGTATTTTCATTATTCCTCCTGGGATCTGAGCATCAGCACAGTTGGAGCTGTACTTGTGTTTGTATGCGCTTTGTTGTCTGACACGTTTCGCTTGTCCTTTTGAAATGCGGCATAACGGAGCCGAGCGTGACTCAGTATGACTCTCAGGTTGCAGATGTCAATATAAGATGAACACACTGCTTCGTGACGGTGCGGTGAGCAGTAACCGTGGAATGAATCTGGTAGTTTGTGTCCCTCCCGATGCTTATTTTCAGCACTGGTTTGCATAGAATTTACGTATACTCTTTTAATATCAGCGAAAACTCGCTTTCCTCACAGTTTATATTTCAATTTCACATCTGATCTGATTGTTGATGTTGTTTTTTGTCATGTTACTCTGTAATCCAGTCAAATCTAGTCAGGTTTGATTCACTGGAATATTTTTTTTTTCTTTTCTGTCATGTCTGTGTTTTACTGCATGTTGGTGTAGTGGTTTACTCTTATCGCCTCACAAAGAGAGTGCACCCTGTTTGAGTCCAGGCCTTTCTGTCCCAAGTTCATGGATCAGCTGGTGTAAAGGTGGATGCCTAGAGGGATAAGTATATCTGAATCGGAATATGTCTCTGTTCTCCTGTGCACTTTCTATTCTCTTTCCCTGTTCCTGAAGTCCTGTTGCTCCACCACACGCTGATTGCTGCCAGATGTGTCCAGATGTGTTTACACTCTCCTACACAAGTCTTCATGTAATTGTGTTTTGCCATTTTTTTGTTTCATGCTGTCCAGTGTTTCTCAACTGGTGGCTTGCAGACCTGGTCACGGGTCTTTGCGAGGGGACAGAAATGTTCCGGGAAAAAAAAATCCTGAATCCTGCAGTGTTTTTGTAGGTATGCTGATTGAGCACAAAAGACATGCAGTTCTCCCTTTAATTCCTCCAAACTCAGTGAGTGCCTCATTTAACTAATGATAAAGTAATGCAGAGAAAAAAGTGTTTCAGTTTTAATTTGATTTTGTGTATAAATTCTGAAATATTTTTTTTCTCCACAGGTTGGTTGTGGTGGACAGACAGGATTGACAGGGTTCTACATAACAGAGTTTTTTTTTAATCCTTCTTAGTAGTTACACTTTTAATTTCATGCATTTTGCATTAAATCACAGAGTGAGTCTATAAAACAAGTCTTTTAATGAAAAGCTCTGATTGTTATGTCAACCTTATGATCGATGCTAAAAAGGTTTAACAGGATTCATTCACTGGATACTCAGCTAAAGCAACATCTTTAAATAACTTCTTTGTCGTTTCACTTTTTTTTATTTCACGTTTGTGCATGAAAACTCTGTAGAGTCTTTTTAAAAATGTCAAAGTTATTGAAAGTTATTGATTGGAGTCACGGTTTGTCATATAGGGGTGTTGGTGGGTCTCCATGTCAGACCAGTTGAGAACCAGAACCTGTTCTCACCTACATCCAAGGCTTGTGACGATATCTGTCTAGTTTTTGTTCTGGTTTTCACCCCTTGTCTGTTTGGACCTTGTGTTTGTTTTTGATCATATTCGTGAAATATTCTTCTAACTTTACTCATATATGTGTGCAATTATTGGCTGTCATTGGCCATAAAAAAGTGTTGTTTCTGTTATTTGCAGTAATCACACTAATGTTATGTATGAATTTAAGACCTTTTTCCCCACTTGTCTTCCAGCCTGTTCTCCAGCAGTGCGACTGTCATTTAGACCTCCCCTCTCATTACTTCACTAATACATACAAACATGTTGGCGTGTGGAGTTTTCATATCAACACGCAGATGATCGTCTTTCACTGCTGTATAATATTTATCTGCTCGTCTTATTGCAGAAAACGTGATTGTCTGCGTTTATGAAAGCAGGCACAACAAAAACCTACTGCAGATAGAGAGGCACTGAATGTTTAATCTGATGAAAGAATACACGATGGAAAGAAAAGCGCCATCCACAATGTGGACATTTAAGATAAGCCGTAATTCGCCTGGTGTTGCTCGAATACCTCATTCTTCAAAGGGAGTGAATCTGCCCTGGGTCTGTGCATTTTTTATGCATTAGAAGGAAGAAATGTGCATATTTTATATTCACGCAGACAGATTTTTCACTTGATCTCTGCTAATTCGTCGGCTAGAAAAGCAGGGTCATTCAGACGGCAGTCCGCTTTCTTTCTTATCGGCGCCTCCTCTGCAAAAACAGTAGTGCAGAAAAGAGGCTTATTTTTTTGCGAGCTGCACAGTACAAGTCCCCGTCTGAAAGGTGATACTGTACTCACAGGTAGCTGAACAGACAGCTGCCAGCGAGGAAGGAGGCAGAGGAGGAGGAGAAAGAAAGGACAACAAGACGAGGAGAGGCAATGAAATGGGGGAGAAAAAAAAAAACAAAAAAAAAAAACAAAACAAACTTGGAGTCAACAGTCAGCAACATGTCAAACTGCTCTCCGGATTTTTCTGCACACACAAGGGCGTGAGTCAAGAGGGGCTACAATCCCGCACATTCCTCTTGTTATTTTTGGAGGCACAGACGAGAGGGAAATGCCCGCTCCTCTGAGAAAACATATTTTACAGTGCATCCTGCCGGGGGGGAAAAAAAAGGTAATAAACCAACTAATTTGTAAGTAAGCTCCTGGATCAATATAAAGTTCAGCATCTGTCAAAAACAAGTGCCTGTGTGTGCGTGTGTGAGTGTGTGTGTGTGTGTGTGTGTGTGTGTGTGTGTCACAGGGTGTTTAGTGTGCTGTGGCGCATATACTTACACCTCTGAGATTATGCTAAGCAAGCTTATACAATCCACTTAGCATACAAGCTTTAATAAAGTATTAACATGCACAGTCACAGGCCAAATAAATCCTGGATGGGAAAAATAGGGATGAAATTGCGACAACTATTTTAGTCAGACAATGGAAGGTTGATCAAAGAGAAGCCAAAAACAGAACCAGGGCTTTGTTTTTTTGTTTTTTTTTTTTTCTCGCTCTCTCTCTTTAATTAATGACAGTACGCATAGAACTGAACTGGTTTTTCAGCACTCACCACGTTTGGCTTGCATCGGGCCGCTGATTTAACAAACCGTGCATCTCTGAAAAGCTGTAGAAATTTCAGAATTATAATGCAAGACAATGTGCAGGTCCTTCAGTATAAATAGAAGGATCTATTTTCATTCCTTGAAGCGTCTCATTGAAATTCATCGAGGAGGACTATGATGTGTGTCGTCTTCATCTCCGCCTCGAATCACGCTCTCAGAAAAATGTCAATCATTAAAGTGATTTTAAAAACATATGTAGAAATAAGCTTCCATTAGCTTCCCGTCAGATTAGATCAGCTTTCATCAGCCGGTTCTCAAAGCGACTGCACGTTCTGCCTCGTCACAACGTCCTGCTGCAGGATTCTCTCTTTTATTTTTGGGGGTTAAATTTCATCAATTTCAATTATTGACATTTCAACCAAAACATTTATGTTTTTATTTCCATGTTCATATTGACTTATTGTATGAGAAACTATTGGATAATGAAGATACGCTGTATGTTTGAGTAGTTTTCTGGCAATAACTGATTGTTAAGCCCCTCTGCAGAGTTAATTTTGATACATCTGCCAAGATTTGTGATGTACTAACAGAAGTACGAGGGGGTACCCAAAAAAAAACCGGAAATTTGGTCAGAAAACAATAATAATAATGAGTTCCGACTTCTGGCCGTCAGATGTGCTGCAGGTAAGCCTCATGCACATCTGTGAGAAATTTGAGCTCTGAGAGTTACACTGACGCCTGTCAGGCGCTATTTATAGCAACAGAGTGCAGAGGCGGTCTGCGATTTTTTCCAACATGGCGACATTGCCTGGGAAGCCAGAGCAGCGCGTAAACATTAAATTCTGCTTTTTGCTGGGGAAAAACAGCAGCAGAAACACTCACCTTGTTGCAGCAAGCCTACAAGGATGATGCTCTGGCGAAGAATCAGGTCCATGAGTGGTTCGGGTGGTTTAAAAAGGGCCAGATGTCCGCGCGTCGGGTGCGCTCAGCCGTGAAAACAATGCTGAGCTGCTTTTCGCTGTCCAGGGTATCGTCCACAGCAAGTTTGTCCCTCCAGGTCAGACTGTAAACCAGGACTACTACATGGAAGTCCTCAGACGGCTCCGTGAGGATGTGAGGAGGAAGCGGCCCGCGGAGTGGCGGAGTGGAGCCCGGTTGATCCACCACGACAGTGCGCCAGCGGACACGGCGCTGCGCGTCACGCAGTTTCTGGTGAAGAATAAGATGAATCTCCTCTCCCATCCGCCTTATTCGCCAGATGTAGCCTCGAGTGACTTTTCTTGTTCCCCAAGTTGAAGAAAGAGCTGAAGGGACAGCGGTTTGCAGATGTGGAGGAGGTGACAGAAAAATCGCAGCCGGCAACAAATGGCACTTTTACGCGCGGGTCTGACGACGTATGGTGAAGTGGGAGACACGGCTGGAGCGCTGCATGAATGCAGATGGGGATTATTTTGAAGGCGACGGTGGTGTTTTATTTTGAAATGTCATAAATAAAAAGTTATAATCAAATTCCGGTTTTTTTGGGTACACCCTGGTATAATTAGTTCTCAGAATCTTCCATCATTTTAAAACTGTGTGATCTTGATTTGTGATTAAAAACATGTCTCTAGTTTCAAACCAGCTGAAATAACACCTGTCACTAACGTCAGGTAGAAGCTGCAGTTTTGGGTCACCAGTCAGCCTCAGCTGCATGTTTGGGAGGAAATTCAAATGCTGTCAGAAAACCCACTCATGTACAGGGAGAACATGTAGCTCCACACAGAAAAGCCTTTTTCTAACCGCTCCCCGACCGTGCGGCCCACCCTGAGGGCTTTGGGAATGTGTCGTTGTTATCAGCCTGCGGGATTTGCTTTGTAAACCATGAAGGCATTTGTTCCCTCGAGACGTGACTCCAGTGGTTGGACGGGGAACGGATTAGTGCAGCACAGCTGTGAGGTGGAGCTTCCGATATGCTGCAATGAATCTTCCTTGACTGATGCCACGAAGCTGTGAGTACTTCTAGGATGATGCCGAACACACACAGTGACTATATTTGATTCATGCAACAGTAAGTTTATTTTAACTATGATGTGCCTGATTATTTTTGATGATCATTTTGAGTGTTTGAATGAATAAAACATTTCCTACCTTGCAAGGCTGCTCCACCACTCCAGACTTACGCCTTCAAGGTTGTCTCTAAACTCTAAAACCAAAGACGTGAATGGGAGCGTGTGCGATTGCCTGTCTATCTGTGTTTGCTCTGTCATGGACTGGCGACTTGTACACTCTGCACCACTGTCAGCTGGGATCTGCTCCGGCACGCTGCAACCCTAAGTCGGACAAAGTGGTGCAGATGGATTGATGAAAGTAGCACCGCGTTTCTCACGCAAAGAAATCGAAAGCTTTGCAGTCGTGCTGTAGCCACTTATTCCCCTGTACGGAGGCGTTCTGCGAGCGATCAATTTGTCATATTTCGATCTCCGAAAGAAATAGTACTTTGTTTGACAGTGAATATCTTTGTTTCTTATGGCGCTGCTCGCATTGACCTGCAGGCTCCCTGTTGCCAGTAACCTAATGATCGCTGCAGTTGTTGCTACATGCGCGCTGCTGCCTATTGGCTTCAGCTGCCAGAGAAATACCGATCACACGGCATTTAACCTTGTTTGTGAAAGTTTATAGAGACGGCACATGTATGTCAGGCCACCCGTACACGGCAAACGCACACTGACCTTTCGGCGGTTGTGTTGTAGGTATTGTTTTTCACCGTACAATTAATTCAAACTCCGCAACCTGTGTTTCAATCAATAAAAAGCCAGACACAACAACCCATAAATCAATTAGAGGATGTGAAAGTTTATTTAATATCACCCACCCTTCCCCTCCGCTCGCCTCGACTCGCAGCCGTGCACGACTTCCACTGCGAACAGGCCGCAAACTGCATTGATTAAACCAGCCTACTCGGCTACAACCCTTCTGTTGGGCCGATCGGGCCTTTTCTTATGCATGACCTCGCTGGAGTCCCAGAGCTATCTTTTAATCTGACAGTTCATACTGAAGAACACCCTTCCTGCAGAGAGCTGTCTGTCCGCAGTCGCCGCAACCAGTCGGACGGACGATTTACGGAGCGAGAATTAGTGGGAGTCGCGCACAGATCCGAGGCGGAGTGGACTCCCGCTTCTCCAACAGCGTGTCGACGTGCATAGCTTCTCCCCGGGGGGGCGTCCTGCTGAATATGAAAACACTAAGAGCGTTAAGTGTGGTTAAAAAGGGATAAAGGGTCGAGGAAACAGGAGGAGAGCGGTGATCACCTTCCGCATTGTGGACCGTGTTGTTCGCGGCGGCTGCTGCAGTGTAACGTAATATTTTAATGAGCGCCGGTTTGCGGCGCGTCGCCGAGTCGTCCCGCTGAGCCGCTCCAGCTCTCAGGTGAAAGGAGAGAGACGAGGAAGAGAAGCCGTCACTCAGCGAGGATTTTAGTGCTCGCAGAGCATGTCGTTTGACTGAAATACTCCTCCCGCTGTTTCTTAGATGACATGTCTCCGTTTCGCTTACACCGCTGTGTTGACTGTGGATATTTTTTCATAAGTGCTGCCTGGCTCAGGGGACCGGTGCCGTCATGAGAGCTGTGTAACTGTTTACATCATAAGTTAGTGTGTGGTACGGAGAAAAAAAAAAAAAAAAGGGAAGATCTTCTGAGCTCATCCACGCAAACCCGTGATGAAACAGTCGCTGAGAGATGCTTGCAAACTGTAAACTGATGTCTGCATTTCAGACGCTCCGGCGGGCCTCCTGAAAAGTTTCTGAGGCTGCTTGACACGCCGGTGATCACAAAGACATATTTTATGGAAACAGTACTTTTCAGTCCTGTGAGGGAAGTACTCCAGCATTCCTCACATTTCTGGGTCAGATAGCATCCATAAATCTTTCTTATTGAAAATGTCGTATCAGCTGCACCCCGCCCCGTTTCCTCATTGAAGAAAAATAATAAAAAAAGGTCATAAAAAAAAGAAAATCCAAAAGAGGAATAATAAAAAAGGGGATTGTCTAGACGTATGTAGTGGATCGGCTCTCCTTTCTTGATCTGGAGATTAATTTTTCATTTATGGAATAAAGTACAAAGCTGTGGAAAAGCCTTCAAAGAGTCTCGGAGAAACTGATAACACAGCACATATCAACGCTCACCTGACGGTAGGTAGAATGCCATTATAATATGTGCTGTGCTATTGTTTCGGGCCAAACGCAATGAAAGCACTTTTCAACCTCGGGGCCTTGAGCTCGCCTTGCAGGCTGGCAACTACACTGCCAATTATTCCAGCACAATGTCAAGGTTGCATACTTTCCACATTCTGAGCACCGCCCTATTCTAATGACGGCCCGTGAAGCAAACACACGCCAATGGCGCCGTATTTAATTTTCATCACTCCGGTGTTTGATTTTATAATTTTCTGTCCTGCTCTTGATTGGCACTCGAGGCATTAAAGTAAATGTCTTCCTGCAAAGTGGTGTCAAGCGGTGGCGTCCGAGCTGTAGGATTAGACTGAGACAGTGATAAGTGAGCAGGCAGGACCTAATTAAGTGTTGCTTATGCCTCCGAATACAGTTCATATATCAGTAATCCTGTACGTGACCTCAGAGAACTGGGGAACTGCTGGATGGAGCAGAGAATATGTATATATATATTTATATATATATATATAGGATGTAATAGATTTCACTTTGTCCATTAACAGATCATTTGACACTGTAATTAAAAACAGCTTGCAGTGATGAATTAATCAATTCCCCTGAGTGGGTTTGTAAGATAAGCTGAGAGCAGCCTCTCTCGCACACGGGAGAGCTGCTGGAGGTATGCGCAGTATTTAGATACTTTGGGGGAGGAAGATGACAGGAAGTGGGATTGAAGTTGCCACAGCTGAACAAAAAGGGCGTGGCAAAGCGAGGAGAAGGGAGTTTATCCTGCTAATGCAGTCTTAATCTTGTACTTTCATGATTATTACTTAATCTTTTTTTGTTCCTGACATATTTCATCTGTCGATTATTTAATATTTGATGCTGTTTTACTTCATTAAAGTTTTACCCTTTCATTGTAATCACTTCCACTTTCAATTGTTTAATGTTTTATTAATAGTATTTTATTGATGTTGAAAATATTCATTTATCACAACTTAATGACCGTTTATTGCTTGCATTTGTCTCTATGCTTATTTACGTACAATTGTCTAACTTCTTGTATGTGTCCTTTTGGTGGTTTTCCTCTTCTATTCTTGCCTGGCAGCTGCAGTATACTAAATAGACACAAAACGCCAAGACGAAAGTCAAAAAGGAGAAATAAAGGCAGAAGAAGTGAAGCATATGTAGTAGGAAACAACGTCAGTCACTCCCAGCAACATCTCCTACCTTGCTCTGCTAATCAGGCACCATATGGACAACCCCAAGGCCCCTTCCTGCTCACCCGCACCGCTGCCGTGATAACGCACTCTGACATGCTCAAAGAGGAGCTCCGTATGGCTGAAAGGTGGCGTGTGAGCTGCAGGTCATCTGTGAAGAAAGATCTGCTGAGATACAAGCTCACATCTGTCTGAGGAGCGTCCAGAGCGACCACACCGAGGAAGGTATTTTTAGACATCAATTAATCAGCCACACTTGGAAAAATGTGCTCTTGTACCAGGGTGAGCTAACATATATGTAACATCAATATCAAAGATCTTCGTTTGCATACCCGCCGCAACAGAAAATGTCAAACATATGGACCCTTAGAGTTTCATGAAAATTAGGTTCAGACCAGATGTGCATCTTTTCTTTTCTTTTTTCAAATCAGGAACTCCAGTTTTCTCCCACAGTCCTAAACCATGTCTCTTTAGGTAAATTAGTGACTCTGAAATTGGCCCGAGGTGTGAATGTGAGTGTGTTTGCTCTGTGATGGACTGGCAGCCTGTGGAATTCGCACCTTTGCTCGTAACCAGCTGGCGCCCCGCCGCTCCAAAATTGGATGAAGGCACGTGGAAGATGCGTCAATGGATGTCTGCACGAATTAAAACGGTTCCTATCGGAGTTGCATCAGTATTGAAAAGTGATATTTTACTGGGATGTTGGGAAAACTGAAGACCCAGGTCAGTTCATTCGATCTGACCTCTGCCCGAACAAACTCACGGGAATTCAGACTATCGGGGATTTATCTGCATAGTTTTGGTGAGTAAAGAAGACCGTCGTGAGACAGGTTAGTTTTACCCTACTGATGATGTGTTGTTGCAATAGTAATGCAACAATGTTACGTGGAGAAAATATATACAGAAGATATTTGTGTTCAAATGTAGGAGGTAAAAGTAAAAATTTGTCAGCAAAAGAAAGAACCGATAAATAATGAAAAATACTTAATTTCTTGCCACCTCTAGTTTTTATTGGATGATATTGAAACATCAAGTTTCTCGTGATAATGAAGTTTTGCCGAGTTTGACTCGGATGTCGTGCAGCTTACAGATGCCATTGTAATCTGTTTTTATATGCGGCTTTCTCACTCAGAAGTCACCGGAGACACAACATCGTCGCTGAAATGACTATAGGTGGAAAAAATAAAAAATAAACAATCAGCTCTATTCCCACCCTCAATTGTCTGTGCACTCACCAAAAAATGTGGCCTCATTTATACTTTAAATTAGCTCGCATAAACAGGCTGAAGTGCGCCCGGAAAGCACAAACACAAGGCTCCCCGCTGGAAAGGCACAAAGAAGCAGCACAGAACAAAATCTTTTGAAGGGACTCTAAAAGGGAATTAAGCAGGCCTGTCAAAAAATTAAACTGGCTCCAGTTTGAAAAGGGATTCTTTTAGCTCCTCTCTTCTGCCTCGCCATTCCTTCTCCCAGAATACGCAGCGGCCTGCCAAGACACTGCAGTCCACACTGCAGATCTTTCTGCCATGGAGGAAAACCTCACACAGAGTCTGGTGATGCTGCCTATGGTCTCATGAAAGCTGAACTTCAACATTGTTTTGTTTTGTTTTGTTTTTTTTTTCTCATGTTGTCCATTTGCGATCAATGCGTCGGAGTCATTCGTCTTTCTTAGATTTATGCATTATTCATATATTTATATCACTGTGCAGATTTCTAGGAGTACAGAGTTTGAGTGTCTTGATCTTAAGTAGAGTGGAGGTTCGACCGTGTTCACCTGTCACAGAAGATCCAATCACATTTTCTCAGGTGGATGAATTATTACGAGTATCCGAGAATATCAATCTTTAATTGTCTATGATAATTCACAGCACTATTAATTGTGTATCACTAGAAGAATGTCACATAAAGTAAGCCTCTTCAACTTTGACTCTTCAGCTTTAATAAAAGGATCTAAATGTCAAACATGTGGGTAAAGTAGGGTATTCAATAAAGAGTGTTCTATTCTGATTCTAAAGAAATGGCTGGTTAAGTTTGCAAGGTTTAAAACTGACAGTGTAGCTTTAGCATCAAAGCCACACAAGAACATGACTTCATATAAACATGTTGAAATTCTGCAAAATACTCCAATCCAATCCAAATGTATTTATATAGCACATTTTAACAACTAAAGGCAGTTTCCAAAGTGCTGCACAGACAACAAATTCAACATTACACAATAAAAAAGAAAATAAGTAAAAGATAAAATCAGAATAAAATAACAATAAAAACATAACATAATATAGAAATAGGATTAAAAATCCAGAGGACCACACAACGCCACGGTGTTAAAAGCCAGAGAATAAAAGTGGGCCTTAAGACGAGACACTCCCCTGTGGGAGCTGTTCGGACGTGGAGGGGCAGAGCGTTCCAGAGTTTGGGACCAACCACAGAGAAGGCCCTGTCCCCTGGGGTTTTAAGTCTCGTCTTAGGCACCAAATACTAAAACAGAGAGGGTTTTTTTTTTCTCTCTCACTGTATTTTGGACCAGGCATCATTGCTAAACATTGCATAATGATGATGTTGCTGTTATTTCAACGTTTCAGTGTTCAACTTATCAACATTTTATTAAATTAAACTCATTTTTACATGTAAACATTTAAATAATGATGGTTTACTAACGACAAAAAGCAGTATTGAACGTAAATGTTATGATTAAGTTCACTCAAGATCAAATTAGACTTCACTAAAATAAGTTTGACACTCCTGGGCTTCATGTTTGACTAAAGCTTCGACTGATATTTATTTGTTTCATTTTAAAGTTATGCAAAGCAACAATCTGCATTTTAACTATCACACATTACAGATAATTATTAACCACTAAGTCAACTAAATAATCTTGTGCTCTCTCATGATAGGAACGTTGAACAGTAGAAACTTAAATTTGAAGTTAAAATGTAACATTTTAATTTATTTTATCCAAAGACTGAAACTTTATTTATAATAGATTTCAAATGCAGTATTGTCCTTTTGTAACACCTAACAACTACTGTATGTTAGTTACGTACACACCCACAGTTATTAAACTACCACAGTGTTTTAACAGTCTGTTAAAAATTCTCCACAGATCAAAATTAAGCAAACTACAAATGATCACTGCAGAGGAAGATTCATCCAGATGTGGACTTTTTACTTTCACTTTCTGTATGTGAACACAACTTTGAACTTTCTACCAATATTTTAAAAACTGACTCCTTCCTTGTTTTAAAATGTTTTTATTGTCTGGCATTAAGCTCATCTTTGTACCATTACAATCAGAAGCCATGTTGAGGCTGCACATGAAGACCAAACGTAGGAATCATGTCACGTCTGACATTTCACATTGCATATTGTAAATACTGTTACCGAAACCCATTCACTTTATCAGATCATTATGTTTACAGAGAGAGACACCTATTAAAAAAGGAACGATTGGAACGCAATGTAAATGTATTACTTACAGGCAGAGCAAGCTCATTTTAGCCGTGGTAGTGCACTGATTTTACGATTACATTTGATTTCAAATAATTCTGTTACTTCAATGATTCTTGTTCCACATCATAAAATGTTCTTATTAATTCAAAACATTAACAACTTAAACATACTCGCGATATAAAGCAGTGGTTCTTAACCGGCCTGACTGCAGGATTCACTAAAATAAAAAAGTTATGGAAATGAACAGCTAGTCGACCAGTGTGTTCAGACTGTGGAGGAAGTGGTTCGAGAGTGTTTCATTGCTTTTTGTGATCAGACTGCGTCGTCACGATGAACTCCAGCCCGGTTTATTGCATCTCATTTTCTCATAATCAGCACATTTCGAAAAGACGATCCAACATTGTTTCCACTCACAACCGCTGAAACTGATGAAAAGGCGTTTTCAGCGAGATGCGTAGCAGACTAAACACAGATGCATTATATGATGGCATTAGGATGATTGCTCCAGTTTTGCGATCATCCTCTCATTATAGTCTCTCACCAAACCTCAGGGACATTATTCGTTTGTGTTCGCTGAACCGTTCCCTGCGTATTTAATTTGAACTAAATGAAAAATGACAGAGTCAGAAAACCTAAAATATACAAATCAGTCAGTGACCAATATTTGTGTGTTGCTGTCAGTGACCGCCATTTATACGGAGTAAAACTAAAGTTCTAAATTGCTCTGAGAATTAGCTTGTCCAAACATGTCAGAGGACTCAGTTAGACATCCAATTATGGCTGCTGCTCTCCCAGGGCTATTGGCTGGAACAACTTTTATTAACTACTCTCTTATGAAAAATGAATCCAAACATCCTGCAAATCCTCGCCAGATTGGCGGGGGGGGGGGGGGGGGGGGGGGGGGGGGGGGGGTCGTGGTTGACGTCTAATCCTATTGGAAAGGTTGGTTCATTTTTGTGCTGACAGCCTTTGTGGCACCCTCACCAGCAGCTTAAAAGAAGAATTAGATAAGTGGCAGTTGCATGAAGACGCGCAATAGACCACGTCTTCGTGCAGTGCAGCTCAGTTGTCATAAGTGTCAGAGAAAGCCTCTCATTGTGTGTTATGGTACATAAAACATCCATCTGAACCGAAGCCACCCCTTATCTGCTTTCTTCCTCTTGCCAGACTGTGATTAGATCAGTTTAGCACAATGGCGATGTGCCCAAATGCCACCAGAGATCCAAATTTTCTCTTTTTGCTAGCCCGCTCGCCCCTGTTGTTTTTCTGTCTGCATTTTGTCATCTGGTGTTTAGCTCTCCCTGGATGACGTGCACGCATGCACGGTGTTTTACCATGCCCAGATTAAGCGGCCTTGTTCCTTTTCATGCTGTGTGACTCGGGCTTCTCTTCATGCTTGCTTTTCCCCGTTCCCACGCGTTGTGCTGCACGTTTATTATTTATGAATGCATGCCAAGCTACTTCTGCTGAAGCAAATAGAATGGGAACCCTGCATTGCTCCAGCGTAAATAATGCATTTGGCACAAACCTGCAGTCTTTCAAAAAAGGTGCTAGTGGACTTCGAGATAGTGGAGCGCGGTGTTGTTTGGGAGCCCCACAAATACTGGCCCGTATCCCAAAAAGCTGCCCTTTGGAGTCTCTGCCACCTTTCCTGCTGTCCTAAAGGGGGGCTAATGAGGTGCACTACACCACTTCCAAGTTATTCGTTTGACCCCACACTTATTATGATGCAGAGCAGAGTCCAGCGGCAGCAGCGCGGGGACTCATTATTTAAGCTCTGCATTGACTGGGAAGGGTGTCCGGAGTTCTGAGAAAGCTCTGCTCTGCTGCCGTCTCTCCACGAACATGACAGCTTAGATAAATCTCTGCTCTGAGAAACAACAAAACAAACTTCCTGCTCTCGACAGAGAAACATCGAGCTGCTTATACATGACCCAAAACCTGTTCACTTGTAATGAATTCCAGAGCCATCGCCCCTGGTCAGCGTTTATGCAGATCCATCCACATATCCACATCCTGTCCGCCTGGATCTCGTTTTATTAGAATCGTATTCCCTTTTACAGCTCATCTCTAGAATTGAAAACTGACCTATTTAAGACGCAGCACAGTGCCTAAGACTGCTGGAGAGCACCGGGTAGCTCACTAAATAAAAAGATGACATCATGAAACTGTCACTTTCTGAGAGATACACTCCAGTCACTTCAATGCTGGGAGCTGAATGTAGGTCACACGAAAAGTTTGCTTTTACCAGGTTGGAACAACACTGACTTGCACCGGGGAAGGAACTCGCATTTGCCGCAGGAAACGTCTGTCAATCAGAAAATAATCATCCATCTCTCCAACTTCTCTTTGTCTTTATCCGGGCTGAAGTCACGTGGGGCTGAAGTCTTTCCCAGAAAGCAGGGAACACCCTGGATGCCTTTCACAAAAATAGAATCTTAAACTCACACACGCACAAGTTGCCCTTGGTTACTCCCACATGTGACATACGTTCATAATACTGATTCTAACAATCACTTCCAACTTCTGCAGGTTGTTTGATATAGATCGTTGATTGTGCCAAACACAAGCATTCATGCAATCTCAGTTTCAGGTATGGGAATAATCACCATCAATCAGCAGTGAGTGAGAGGAACTGGGTTCTCGCTTTAGAAACAGGAGAAAAGTCTGATTATGCTGCTCCAGTGTGTGACGCTGACGGGATATAAAACGAAGGTAAACAATCACATTTCTTACAAGTGCTTGTGTACTTGTTCTTATTTATAACAGTGCAGTTGTCATTGATCATTTTGTTTTAAAAGTAAATATGACTGTACACAAAATCTTCGCCATTGGTCAGCTGGGCTCATCTCCTCCTGGGATAAATGGAGTTATTCTATTTTATTCTATTGGCTTGTCTTTGACTTTTGGCATATAACATTAAACCAGTATGAAAGTGTGAAGTAATAATCTTGCCAAGAACAACACTGTTATCCAGCATCGGAGCAGCATAAGAACATACTTAGTTCATAAAAACATCGCCAGGAGGCAAAGGTTGTTGTCTGTTCGAGATGTTGCACCCTAACGAGGAATAAAAAAAGAGCAACTATTGAATTGGATAAAAGAAAAATCCATTATCTGTGCAATAATACTGTATAAAAAGACTGCATTATGGTTCGTGCAGGTTTAGATCAGTAGAGAGTTGAAGCAAAGCTGCACTGAACAGTTTATGATAAGATCCAGTTTTTTTTTTTTTCTCCTCTGTGTGGGAAAAGGCTATGTTTTAAAAAATGTTTCCCACTTCACTTGCTCCTGGAAATTATTGAGGAGCAGCAGTAACTTCACACAGAGGCGGTTGGTCCGCTGGTTTATTGCCATCATTACTCATTTCGCTGCGGCTTCATTTCTTGGTAGTTCTTATCTGCTCAGTCAGTCGTTGGAGCTTAATTGTATGAGTGTGAGGACCCGAGTGAATACTGTTTATTCTGGAGTGACTTATATTGCTTTAAAGCAGTGCAATAATTTTCTGCTTCAGCAGACACATTGTTGGATGAAATGTGGAAATAAAGCTTGAAGATCCACTTAGCATTACTTTGATCTTATTACAGCGTATGGCTGGCGCGCATATTCAGTTTATGTCAAAATATTTTCACGGTTTTGAATATTCATTTTAAGTAGGTAGTCCACACACACACACTCACACACCAAAACAGCGTGTTGTCTCTGACTGTGTATTAGACGTGACAACAGAGCTGCTCCCGGATAAGAAAATTTAACAAACCTTCGCACTTAAAATGCAAATTACTCATTTATCCTCAAGATCATAAATTCTGAGTGAGTGTTAATGCAACCAAAACAGAATTATCACCATAATTTCAAATGTAAAGTCCAACTGAGCCTGTTTTTATTCTTTGGCAGCTTTGCTGGTGTTTACCAGGGAAAACGATCCTCTCTCATTAAAAGCTTTGAATGAGAGTTGAGCTTTACACAAGTCAAGACTATAACCTTGTGGATTATAGCAGTTATAAACCTGAAGTTTGTTTTGTTGACGGTGAAAAGCTGACGATTTTTGCTCAAATCTATTATGAGACTGACAAGAGATGCAGTGCCCAAGACTACTAATGAGGCTTTAATTGAACTTAGTTTATATTTCAGGCTGCAGTTTGCAGGTGCTTTGAGCTGCACTGCAGTATATTGAGAGGTCTTTCTGCTATCCTAACCACCCAATAACATATTTGAGAGTTTTCCTCATTAAATATCTGGCAAGTAAATTTTTGAAAAATACAGAAAATATTATTCAGTATTTGAATATGCAGTAGAAAGTTACCTGATCAAACTCCATAATTGGTGCACAGACATTTTAATGAATAATTGATGCAGCAGTATAATAAAGCCGTAATCGTGGTATTGATATATTGATTACACATAAACAGGTCCTCATAGTGCGTCATGCAATATTAATTAGCCTTCTGTTGTTGAGGCACGTGCACAATTCATTCACAGGTCGCTAATGAAGACTTAAATCAAGCTTTCAGTTCGGAAAGGTCTCCTTGCTGCTCATGTCCGTTCACAGCAGAGCGATGTCTGCAGACCAGTGGCCGTTAGTTTTTATCTCCTGTTGATTCGGTTTTTAAGCTGCGCTGGCAGCTCGCATTAACAGGCTCCGGAGCGGAGTGCAGCGGGGAGCCGGCGCACGCTGATCTGCGGTCAGTTCATCATCGAACCGGTGGAGCAAAGAGATCCCGGAGTGTTAACGTTAATGAGTTTAATACTGCTGACACGCAGTTTGCTCCAAAAAACTACCCAAAACCCTGTCAGCACTTCAATGGTAAAGCATATATGATGAAGATTTGCATGGGGATGACATGGCAAAACAAAAGCCCCCATTAGTCCGAATCAGCTGTTCATATGTGACTGGGTGTCTACTCACACAAAAAAATATATTAAAAAAAAAAAAACTTTCTCATGTGAAAATGAGTTTCACAGTTTTCTGCATTGCAGTATTTCATAATCAGCTCTGCTTTGTTGGGGTGAATTGTGTGAATGTCACTTGCCTGATTGTGTCTGTATTCGATGCCTGAGGGACACAAAGTGATTTGGTGTTAGATATAACACATGATTTGGGAAGACAGGTACAGTGATATAACCTCTGTGAGACGGTGAACCGGCATTGCTGAAAGAAACTTTAAAAAGGTGGCGTGCGTCCGATTTTGACTTGAAAACATTTTGCGATAATTGGGATTTTACTGTTTCATTTCACATGATTTGTCAAAACTTTCTTCAGTAAATTTCGCATAAAAACAGAATCAATTAAAAAACGGACAACGTCAGATTAAGTGCATTGCTTTGCTTCAAGGGGCTAGTTGCCATCTAATCGGAAGAAACTGGTCAAATCATTTATAGATTAAGGGTTGCAGTGGGTACAGAGTCATAGTTTGGACACCTTTGCCCTTTGAGGTACAACAGGAGCCTAAGTAGTGTTTAAATCAAAAATCCTTAAACCAAGATTTTCAGTTGCAGACATTCTGTTTATGTGAACTTTGGTTTGAACTCCACCTGAGCCGTTTATAAATAGCTACCACAAAGTGATCAAAACTATCTCACAGGCAAAGTGTCACTACAGTGTCAATGACATATAATGATAGAGTTCACATGACCTTCTCAACATCCTTCTACTCATCCTGGAGGACAAAGCTAACATCCCCCCTCAGGTCCTGGGCTGACCTCCAAGTCCCAGGTGTCATATGTCCGAACCTCCACTCGCTCCCCCGAAAGCAGAGGAGTAGTTGCTGTACTTTGATGTCCTCCGGGGATTGTGGGAAAACCGCTCTCTGTCACACAGGGTCGGGTCAGTCACCCTGTAAAGAAAACCAATCTCCGCCACTCGTGTCCATGATGTCATTCCTCAGCTCATAAATCAAAGTTCACGACCATAAGTGAGCGTGGAGATGGAGGCTGATCTCACAGCTCGGCTCACTCTTCACAACACAGCAGAACATTGACCGCGTTACTGCTGTCGTTTGCCCCGGCCTGCAGCCCTTTCTCTTCCCATCACCGTCCAGACCGACGCTTTTTAATCTCGTCCACCTGGGTTAGGTTCGCTTCCTCCTGCCGAAGAAAGGGACGGCATCCTAAATCTTGCCCAAATGACATCTTCCTGCCGTCCAATTTGCCTTTACATCCCGTCAATGAAAAGCAGGAACCGGAGTTCAAGGGAAAGCTATAATTTTGTACAACTTGAGCTTCATGAACAGAATCAGGACACAGACTGAATCGCCTGCTACTGCGGCCATCACTCAAACCATCTCCAAAGAGAGGAAATGATGAAAGAGGAACACACCAAATCTGAACATAAAATATATGACAAGCCATGCGAAAGTGTGAGTGTAGGCTTAGAGTCGATTGTAATGCAAGTGAGATGGAAGAGCTGCTTAAGTACATTTATTTCATTTGTTTTGTTCAATCTGCAGCATCCCCCAAGAGAAAGGCATCTTTAGAAGAGATGGGGATAGCCGCCTCCATTGCTCCCAGCAAATTACACCTAAACAATAATAGATAACCTGAAGCAAGTCAGTTCTAATTACAAATGAAAGAGTCAACTTTTCTAGCATAATTTTAATTATTCCACTCACACCTGGCTGATATAATCTTTATTAATGTAATCAAGATTAATGGCATATTCAATATGACTGAGTTGCGATCGGTTTCTAATTTGATCAAGAAACAGAAGAAGCGTCAGGAACACATTCCAGTCTGTCACATATTGAAAAGAACTGAATGTAACTCATAAACATGAATATTAACTATAAACAGTACAGTAAGAAGACGGTTTATTTGTTGCATTTCTTTCCAGCTCGTGTTGTGATGCTTGGTTGGAGAATCGGTTGTACAGTTTGCCGAATGCAGCCTGCTTTATTTGCATAGAATGTGACAGAAGGTAGAAGAAAAAAAAAAACAAACTCCCAGTGTTCTGCTGCTGCTCTTGCAGTTTGAACTTGCAGCGACCGAGTCTTCCTCTGGTCTCCGGTGCTCGTGCGCTGTGGTGATGCAGTAGGACAGCCATCTGATCCCCGCTGCGACGCTCCGTGTGTCCGGTGGCACAGAACATGCTGTGAGGACACGGGATGAGTCAGAAGCAGGCGGACCTCGCCGGACCACGGCAGCGGAGGAGATGGAGAGATAGAGGAGAACAGAATGAGATCGCGGGACTAGCCGAGTGTGTCAGAGGACTTCAGCCATACTGCGTCGACCTCTGCCTGTGCACTCGGGGGGATGTTTTCCAACAGGTCTGAGCCTAATGTTGGCTTCTGGAACTAAGTACTCGGCCTCCCGTGGTCCGCCGTTTCCAAAATAACACCACAGCAAGCCTGGCGGGGAGTAAATGCTGAAACAAGGCCACGGTCCTCCACCCCTGCCCTCCAGATTTACTGCTGCTTTTCATAACTCCGGCTTTCTCTGGCAGCCTCACACACACACACTGGGAGCCGGCGAGTCACATGGAGTCTGATTGTGAAGAGGTATTGAACCAGAACTAACTACGAAAATCAACTCAGTAACATTGAAAATCTCTGGCTGTCCTTTCATCTTGACAACGTGATAAAATTCTTCAAACAGTTCTCGCTTTCCCCCCCCCGGGAGCTCATTGGACCAATCTTCAATCGGCTGAAAAACACAATTGCCTGAATTTTTTGGTAAATAATATTTGGCTGGTTTTATTTTGGACTAATGTCCTTCCAAGAAACACCTTTATTTTTGCTTATTTCTTCCCTTAATTATGTGGACGGTCAATATGTCCAACGGAGAGCCTTATCTTCTATTCTGTGGCAGTCTTTTTTGAGGACAAACCTTAATGAAGAAACTTACATTGCTAAATATGTGGATTTCATTGAAAGAAGAGTATTTTTGTGAAGCCAAAATTATTATTTTCTGTAGCTCCTTTTGTATCCTAACCTTCATGTCTGTATGTGACCCTGGAAAAAGTCCACCAAGGCAGACGGAGAACCCTGTGCATCGTTGCCGAGCTTTTATCCAAGAGAATAATTCAAACTGCTTTGTACCGTTTTCTGTTCGCACACACACAATATTTATAGGCTCTCGTCACGACATTGATCAGCTCACAGTTCCTCCCCGGGCGGCCTGCGGCAGGACCAGAAGAAACGTCTTACACCGGTTTTGAGTCAGTAAATTAAACTAAAATCGAGGGTGGAAACGATTCTCTTGTCAGCTCCAAACAAACGCACAGAAGCTGATGATGTGAAAACATATGATTTGGAAAATGATTTGCAGTAATGCGATTTATACTCCATTTGTAAGCTAATTGGCTAAATTGTGAAAAATTGTGGAGCCTGTCCTTCAGTAGTGCAGGTAATGAGGTTCATAATGAGGTTAATAATTAATCTGGCAGAAACGGGATGAATATAAAATGTTATTGTCTCACCTTTTCCAGGAAGAAGTGGGCTAAACTCTCTCACCGAACAGGTCTTTAGATAAATTTAAGACTTTGTAACCCCCACCTCCTCTCTCCAGCCTGTTTGCTTGTATGATGCTGTTGTATTTGCATACTTACATCATCTCGCTCTTCGCTGCCAACTGCCAAGTGAGCCATATGCTGCAGTGTTAATTGTGCATTTGATGATATGCCTGCACTACTCCCTGAGAAGTTATAATTTTGTCAGGTAATCAGTCCTGCTGAGTTAAAGCTGTTGCTGACAGGCTGACTAATTCTCATCTGTCACTTGTATGATTTTTTTTTTTCCCGTGGCAGTCTCTGCTGCTAAAATGTGCAAATCTTTTTTTTTTTTTTTTTTTTTCTTCTCATCAGTTATCTGTGGAATTGTTTGGGATTTGCGGGTACAAAAACATGCTGGGAGCAAATTCCATCACTTTATGGAAATGGACATTCCCCCGATCCATTCATCTGGGGATTTAAGTCGCACGCTTTCCCACTCGCCCTGCCATTACAGTCCTTTTGTTAAGCTGCCGTTCCAGCAGCCGCTTGGATCGGTGTCTGTTTTTTTTTTTGCATTGCAACTCATTATTATTATCTGGGGAGATGGCTGAAAAGGAGAGAGAAAAGAAGAAAGGATCAGAACTTCATGTCAGACATCTGCAGAAGAATTAATGATCACCACACTGTGAACGATCATCTCACCACTGTGTTGAAAAAAAAGGAGGAAATCTCAGAGAAGGATTTCATCACAGTCAGGTAATTCAGACATTAAGAGTGTAGAAGCTTCCCTGAAAAGTCCGAACACTCAGAAATAATGACACACTTTTGTGTTTTCTGTTTCTTTTGTGCATTGTTGGAGTCTGAAAGCCCACTGTTTATCTGAACTTGACTGAAACAGTAGGTTTAAGAAGCATTAATTAACATTGTTACATTGAGCTACTTAATATAAAGTAATTTGTATCGTAAGCTCTAATAACACTGTGCTTACTGCATTGTATCCCCCAGGCGAACTGCTCTCACTGTAATCACATTTCATGATGTTAAGTGCATTTCTCTGAATCCAACAGAGAAATGATTTTATAAAATATAATGAGTTGACCTTAAGGTCCGTTAACCAGCGGAACTTTTCCTGGATTTTCTCACACGTCTGTGTCGAGTTTGAATGTGCATAAAAATGTGCAACAAATGTTCAAATGGAGCTCTTCTAATGTAGTCGGCTTGATATTACTTTATGATATAATACTGTAAGATTGCCCGACTGTCAGTTTATTCTTTCCTCTTTATAGGAGGTATTTTTCGTTCAGGTTGAGGTTTTTTTTTAACATGCCTTCGGGTAGGGATTGCATAATCTCACTCTCAATACCAAGCTACGTTATTTATATTAACTGTTACAGATGATTTGGGTGTAAACTGTCCTGTACCATTTAAATAGCTACAATTATTAACTTTTCTCAATTAAAAAAAAAAAAAAAATTATGCATCCATTTTAGCCAGGTTGCATTGTTGTAGGAATGGAGACATATGCTTTCCACTGGCCTGCGTATCCATTGATCTGCAAGTTTATTTTTCAGTGCTGGGAGGGAAAACTTGTATCTTTTCATCCACTATAGTCATTACAGCTACGATAGGAAGACTTGATCAAACGGACAAGTTGGATAATCAATGAAGATGAGCTGACTTAGGTTTAGGACCATCCATCCATCCATCCATCCATCCATCCATCCATCCATCCATCCATCCATCCATATCCTGTAGCAATTTGTATTAAAGCTAATCTAAGGGCAATTTAGAGTCACCAATAAAAAATCCACTGCATGTTCTTCGAATTGAAAACTGGGGTACCCAAAGAAAAGCCTCATGCAAACATGCAAACTCCACACAGAAATGGCCCAAAACCCAGATTTATATCAAATAAATGTTTCTGTGACCCTTTTCTCATCTTGCTCCTCTCTTTGTTTTCGTCACAGAACAGACCGTATAACAGTTACACTGCTGGGAAATTATGACCCCTCCTTGGTCCAGGACGCTGGCGTAAACACTCTCCTTTGCTCTCTGGTATTGTATCACTGTGCAATTAGGAGAGCATTACCAAGTCTTTCATAAGGAAAGTGCTACATATCTAACTTCATATATTCTGTTCCCTCCCACTGAAGGAGGTTCGCTGTGTGTCATCAGAGGGAGAAGGTGGTCTTAGATCATTACCTCCCTAACAAGCAGTGACAAATACTTCTGCGTCAGGCATTTCACCTCACGCTGTGCGGCTGACTGTTGTTCACTCCTGCAGAATTTTACTTCAGATTGAAGTACAGATCCCGGCGTTTCCAGAGAGACATACTGTTGCTTTGAGAATTTTCGTGGAGTATGTAATAGTATAGACATCTACTGACAAAAAAAAAAAAAAATCTGACTTGATTGAAGCAGCCTTAAAAGCATGGGTTCTAGATTTTTGTAAAAGTCTTAAGGCAGTGATGGAGGGAGTATTCACACCTATTGCGTAAGTGAAACTATTATAATGCACTTGAAAGTAAGCCAAAAGTAGGGTGGAGGAAAACTTAAAGGCATCATTGGTTAAAGACCAATTTCATGTATTTAGTATCTTTAAAAAAAAAAAAAACCTTTCGAAATGAGATAATTGCAGCTAATAATGTTATACATTATGCCACGTTTCTTAAAATGTCTTGCAGGTTTTGTACAGTTTGCTGTTGAAAAATGCAGTAGATATAGTCGGCTTTAGATATTTTAACCTATTTTAAGAGAAGCAAATAGGCTTGTTTAAATATTGATTCTTTTCAGAAAAAAAACTATATGTACTGTAGCCACAGAGTATATTTCACATGGTAATTCTAAACCCTGCTACTCTACAGCACCCTGTGCCTCTCTAAGCTACGCTGACGTCCTGTGTCTGAGCAGACTCTGTAATGCTGCCCATGCTTTCTGTGTCAGTGTAATAGCCATTCCTGTAACCGGGGGAAGGCTTCGCCCGAGGCATGACTACTGGTACGCAACCAACTGTGTGTCTGTATTTAGATAAGAGGTAAACAAGAACGCCTAACAGGAACAGAAACACTGGCTTTGTTTTGCCCTCCAACCACGGCCGCCACCTCCAGCTCGTCCGCCCTGTGTCATGTATCAGTTGTAAACACACTTCCTCGTCTTATTGGTCCCATTGACTCACGGCGGCGTTGAGGCTTTAAGGGCTGGAGGGAAAGTTTGTGGTGGTAACGATTGTGTGAGTGTGGGTGTGTGTGTGTGTGTGTCCATTTTGTCAACCCATTAGGCCATAATCAGGGAGATAACGCTTTTTCAAGTTGGCAGCAGTTATGTTCATTACTGAGAGTAAGAGCAGAGCTTCACAGAGTGACATGGGAGCTGCTTTGTTCGGGCAGTGTTTGCAGTCCACAAATGAGATCTCCGTTCCATCGTTTAAGATAAAGCATGTACAGAGATGTCGAGGCGCAACGAAATGAAACATTTATTAAGTGATACTTAGGTTGAATGTTCCAACATAAGCAAAATATTCCACATGACCTTGTGGTTGTGAAAAGCTCAGATGTGGTTGGGAAATGTGGGGAAAAACAACAAGAACAACTGAAGAAATAAAGAAAAGACAGCAAAACCTAAGAAAAACAAAAGATGCCAATTTAGTTATTTGATGTTATTGGGAAGAAAAGGTGATCACCTGTTAAATTTTTGCTGGCATGTTTGGTTGGTGCAGCTTTGAGCGTACCAGGTTTCAAAATAGAAGATGCTCAAGTTTTTTCCGTCATTTTTGACTTTTGAAATATTAAATATGCTTTTCCTGACCTCAAACAAAAGGTTCCTAGACATACTTTAGTTTCCAGGAGGATGCAGCTTTCGGAAAACATTTAATAATTCATGTTTATGAAGATAAAAGTGAATCTGCAGGCGTATTCTTTCTCAAACTCATTTCTTTCTCTGTATTCAAATGATGTGGTTGATAGACAAGGTTAGAAACCACTCATGAACCGCGAGGCTTCATAACCCTGGCGCAACCTTGAATTAGTTGTTCAAAGGGAAGTAAAATATTTAACTCAAAGTTATTCACTTTTATATACGCTGCTGTTTAAGGGCACACCGAGACCTCGTACGCACTGTTAGATGCGTTAAAGTATTAGGTGTGTGATATCAGAGCAAGAGCTTCCCTGGTTCAAGTCTTTCTGCTGAATTTCCACTTAGAATTTGCATGTTCTTCCTCTGCTGATGGGATTTGTTTTAGTTCTTGTACTTGAGGCTCTTTTATTCTGTCCCTATGCATGCTAACAGACTAATGAGCTTTGAACAGTGTAAATGTCACGGCTCCTGTAAAGCTCTGGCTTGGTTGGTGGAGTCGGTTGCAGATTAAAAACAAAGAAAAAAAAAAAAGAAAAAAAAAAAAAGAAGGGGTAGTGGTGTTTGAAAGGTTTGAATCCCACAGGTGAAAGGTCACCACTGGTGCCCTGAGCAAAACCTTTGGCCTCAGCAGCAGACAGCTGACATGTAAAGGGAACATGAATTTACTAAAAGTTAGGATGGAAGTAGTTTCCTGAAAATGGATCAATTCAGATTACTTTCTATGTGTTTATTGCGTGGGAATGAGCATTTGTCAATCAATCCACTCAAAGTTAACAAGCTGGCCAAATAGGAGGAAGAGTAGAGTTGTTTTTTCAAGAGAAGAAGAATAACACGTCGGTTCATGTTATTAGTTTAAAACTCTAACTTCTAAACTTTCTCCATTTCACCGATTTAATTCCGAGCTCCACGCCGCCGCTACAGCTACTGATGGTAGTGCATCACATGGTCTGCATCTGTGAGCTTCCAGAAGACACGAATCCTATAAAATATGAATGTAAGGAGTCGAGGGTTCAAGCGGATGGATCAAACTCTGGTATCTTATCGTCCTTCCATAATCCAAACACATACCTTACTTCACATCATCGGTTCAGTCGGTCCTATGGAGGCCCGACGCTCTGGAATGGTTTACCTCCCCCCTATGAGATCCATATCCTCCCCTCCACTCTTTAAAAAGCAACTCAAAACACATCTTCTGCTTTCTTAAATCTTCCATTCACCTCCTGCCCTCTAACTTTCTTTGCGTTTAGCTTTTCCCCATGAAGACAATCCCTCGCCGTCTTCTTAACGGTTTTCTTTCTCAGACTCTCAATGATTACTCCTGTTTTCATTTTCTTACACATGTAAGGGTTGTTTGGCTGGAGTAGGCTTCTGGACCTCACAGCCCATGTGTGTGTGAATTATGTAGAGAAGATGTTTTATTGCTAAATTGTGAGATTTAACATGATATCGGCATCCAGCCTGATCAACATGCCAAACGTGTGTGTGTATGTGTGTGTGTGGTGCAGTTTTGTAAAATCTGCTTTAGCCTATCCTCAAAATAGATTTTACCCTGTTCAGGACAATTTGTGATGAGCCACCTGGTGTCTGTGTCACATCAGTCAGATGGTCTAATTTTCCTGTTAACCAGCTCCAATGAGCCACCTGAACACGGCCAGACAGGAGATGGAAACTGCGGCAAAAGATGTGCGAGCAGATTTAAATTCGGAATAAATCTTGGCGTCTCGCGGACCAGACTAGACGCCGACAGACACGGACGAAATGCAGAGCATTTCATCTCCAACAAGCAACCAAATTATAATTATATCTGGAGTTCAGCTGTCAGAGTGGATTTATTAGTTTTCCCTCTTTCTTGTTATCAACAACTGCAAATAAGAAATAAGTTAAAATGAGCTCAAGAACAGAAGCAGAAAAATTTAATGCGGGTTTAATAGCCCCCCCCCCCCCCCCCCCCCCGCCTCCTTTTTTAAGATAACCAGAAATGGAGACGTTAATGAACTGAAGTTGAGGTTGAACCGTGGAGCTCGTCTCCATTAGAAGTACTGTATTGCCAGCACCGCCCCAAACTTGATCCAGCGAAGTGAAGAATCTCTTTTAATCATGTTACCATTTCAATTCCCGGTCCCCTGTGTCGGTGGAGGAGCAAGTGACAGGGACTACAGGTGAAAATTAGTTTTTCTGACACGTGTGGGAGGTAATTTACTTGGTCAGTCCTCACTGAACAAACTGAAAGAAATCAAATCAACCACTTCACCGATAATGCTGCAGTATGTCTTCTGGTGTAAATGTGAGACACTCAGTGTGAAGTTGGTTAAAAAAAAAACTGCAGTCCATCAGCTGACCTTTAAAAGTTTGAGGTACTTTCTCTAATTTTAAACACAATGCTGTTTACCGTGGATGCTTTGGTGATGAAGAGAATCCTTTGAGGACAGTAATGCTTGAGGCTTGTTAAATCTAAATGCATTTCTTTCCTTATAAAAGATTTATGAAAGGATCCAGAACTTTTCTTTTCTGTTTTGCAGAGAACAAGACTTCCCAAGATTTGCTGTCATGTACAGTAGTATCATAACAAAACACAGTACTGTACAGCTGAAACATGTAGTCACAAAAACAATACTTCACTGTCTAAATAACACAGCACTGGCCAAAATACAGTGGTTTAAGAAGTAATAGAGTATATGATCAAACCTACCACTAAAAATATGGTGTTTAAAAGAGACGTTATATAATATCATCAAGGACCAGAGAAGGCGCCGCAGCAGCAGGGATCAAAGGCATAAAGTGCAGCGTCGACGCGCTGGTCTAATTGCACTTTATCCTGTTTCAGGGTATATTTATGTTGGCTTAGTGAACTGTAAAATGCAGAAAAGCTGCAGCTGTTTGATACATACAGATGTGAAAGAAAGAATCTACCAAACACAATTTTCTACAAAGTCTATATCCATTCAGTCATGACCTGACAGAAGGTAAATTGAATAATTTAAAAAAAAAAAAAAAAACAAACAAAAAAACAGAAACCAAACTCTAATTTGTTCTAGTAAAACCAGATGTGTGCATCAAGTTTTCAGACATGGTCACACACATGCAGGATTGTGAGAATCAGAATAGATTGATCAAATCATGTCAGGTGTGTTATTAATAATTGAATGTGTATGTTTTATCCGGTCAAAGACATTGGGTTGATGATTATGGAAGCAGAAGAAAATCTTCAAGAAAAATATCTATTTAGCATCTGAATTTGTGAAAAGACAGAAGATTGGTTATTTTAGTTTTAATATGTTACATTGAATTGATTAACGTGAAGGTTTATAATGAATATTCTTTATTGATGAATAAAGGCTGAGATTTACGGTAATGGCTTGTACTTTATCCAGTCTTTTTGAGATATGTAGTCTTTTTACAGGACATCATCTTGTTGTTGTTTGGTGTTTTTGCAAATACATACTCCAAAAATATTTGGTGAATCCAGTCACACCAAAATTAACAGTCAAAATAGGATTGAAAAGTAAAGATAATTTGCATTCAAGTGAGGGAAATAACAGATACTTAAAAGCAAATCAGTATTTGATAATTCTAACTGATTACCTTCAGCGTCTGATATTATGAGGCTCATTAGGTCCGAGGCATTGATGTGCATTTGTAGGCAGAGTTGTTCTGTATCGACTCTCTTTCATGATTGACATTCGTGTCGGCCGCCTTTCGCCTCCCGTGCTCAACATTTGTTTGCCTCGCCTCGCTCCTGCCCGCCGTCCTCCTCTCCGGTCCAGTACAGGATTATTTGCTTTCATTAAAAGAGCGACTCCCGGCCATTGTGAGTTCACACCCAGACTCCCTGGATGGATCTGTGGGTGATGCTACAGACACTGTCTGTTTTGCTCCGGTCTGCGCTCATAACATCCTGATTGCGTCAGCTGTCTGAGCTTGTACAGAATTAGTGCGTCCCGTTAAGATCTCCCCAGCTCTGGCTGTCAGTACAAAGGCAGTCGCAGCAAAACATCTCTCTCATTTACCAGCCAGATTAGCAGGGGTTGATCTCTTTGCATGAAACCGAGCGTTTTACTCATTTCAGTGGCTGCACTGGAACAGAGTTCAAAGCAGGGCTGTGATTTGCGGCCGCTTCCTCGCGAGAGAGGAGGCCAGCTCCGCTGGCAGCCGGACGAGCCACTGATTGCCTGTTCCACTCTCTCCGGGCCTCTCCGACGGAGACGGAGAGCGTCGCTGGACAACAGGCCTCCTCAGAAAGTACATGAAGATTACTGAGCTGAGCACACGAGGACAGACCACACAAACAACGTTATTCACTTCCCAGGTAGCGAGATAACAACACGGGGAAAGACAAAAGAACATGAAGAGTCTCCATTTGTTGTCTTTCTTCTGAGCAAAATGAGCGCTACGCTACAACGAGGTGTTAAAATCACCTCTGCATGGATTGTTATCCACCTTGCGTGTCAGTGCGCATGAACCTGACGCATTATGATTCATTAACACTTTGGTTTCCTTTGGACCGGAAACTCAGACGTGAAGAGGCCAATGACTGCGAGATATTCAAGAATCGTAACTTGCAGAAAGCTACTGCTTTGTGAGCTTGGAGATGCGGAGACTGTTTTGCAGTCACCGATTTGTCGTTGTTTTTGTTTATCTGCTGAGGAGCTAATGTCACTTTAAATGTGTGTATTTTTCTTCCTCATGTTTTTTTTTTTTTTTTTTAAATGGATGCAACTTATATTCAGGTGTGACTTACAGTCCAGACAATATAGAAATTAAAAAAATGAGAATGGCATTGGTCTCAGATTTAACCCACGAGGTTCTCCCATTTTATTTTTAGTTTTGAATTGTAACAAACATCTCGCCGTGAAATTTACAATGACTGCCAATAATATATTGTCTTGAGCATATATCTATTTCACTTTGAACTGATGTAACTGTGAAGCATTTTTTCTTTTGGGTTTCGGGAGGGGGGGTGTCCTGAAGATGTGTCACCACAATAACAGCTTCCTATAAATCTCCTGAGGATAATCCTTAATGCAGTAAAGGTGTCCGATTAAAGCGCTGTAGATCTGAGCTCTGTGATTTTTAGGAGTTACTTTAATGGGCCACCTGTTGGCAGACGCTTTGGGAGCTTGTGGACTGAAATGAAAATGCAACCAGTGTTCATGTGATACGAATGGGACTAACCTCACATATTTTTTTTGTTTCCTCTGTGCCGTTTGTTTCCAGGATGCAGGAGAGGGACCTACAGAGCGTGTGCAGAAGGGCGCTGCTGCTGACCGTCTGTATGATGTCTCTCTGGGGGCAGCTGACCAGTGCTTCGTCTCACAGAAGCCACATAGGTACACTGACACGCCTTCAGTTTGTTTTGCAGGGATCGACGGCTGAACACAAACACAAAGCTTTAAAGAAAAAGATTTTTTTTTCTTTTTCATTCACAAAAACCAGAGACGCACATCCACAGCGGGGTGCATTGTTTTGGGCATGTTGCCCAGAACGACCAGCTGTGCCAGACTGCGTTTCTTATCACACTGGTGGAGGACCCGGAGGGTCCTAACTTTTCTATTTAGGTGTTTGAGGCTTCTTTTGCTGCAGGAGTAATAAATTTTAAATGTTGTCAATTCCCAGACACGTAGGCGATCTCTTATCACCTGGTGTGAAGCTTTAAGATTCAGATGGTGTTCTGCTTCGTTCTCCATCGACAGTGGAAAGCATCGGAGATTCTCCTCCTTGTATTGTTGGAGAAATTACAGCTTCTTTTTTCTATTATTTGTTATTATAATCAACATGTGTTGGCACAAGATTTAGGACATTCTCCAAAAATTAAGTCCTTCTATGTTTCATGATATTGTAAAGCATTGTCTTCTCTATTTTAATTAACCCTGTAACACTCACTTTAACCAGCACAGCCCGCGCTCCTAAAAATGGAAAGGTGGAGATGCGTGACTGCCTACTTGCACCTGCTAATCTACTACCTGAAATATTAGCCGGTGAAACCAGTTGGAGCTTATTCATGTGCAAGGCACCTGAACTGTGATGCAGCCACCCGTCACTAGTGGGGACTATAGAGCCGTCATACGGGTGGAGGTGGCGGCGCTCTGGTAGTTTTAAAAACAGAAAATGGCAGCGTACAGCCACATTCAAGTCATTTTGATTTCAAGCAAGGGTTTTGTGCTGCTGGCACTAATGAGACAATATTTACCCAGAGACACTATGATCACAGAAAAGGACAAAGAATTGAAAGAAAGAATTGAAAGGTATGTTTCAACTTGCCTTTGCTGAAGGTGAAGGAAGTTATTTGAACTGTTGGGATGTAAAATGGTGACCTCCATCCTCCCGCATGGTACAGAGTTCTTCATAATTTAAATCCCATGTGGTTGTTGGTGAAGATTGTAATTAAAGTGTAATTATAGTGTTTGAAATATTTATCCACACATCAGGCAATTTCTACTGTTTTCTGAGTGTTTGCCTTTGTTAGAACAATCCTAATTAAATTTTGATAAGTTGGCAGGGAAGTCGGCTGTGAGGAACATCTCTAAATTGGACGCCATCGCTCCTATGAAAACTTTATCCTTATAGTTTCACGCTCCAAATTTGTTTGCGCTTTTTCCAAATGCCCACAGAAAACTCAGCTGCTGGTTGCTGCCAGTCAGATGCATCACAAATCCCGAGCAGCTCCGGCTTTGCGCCTGCTCCACTCCGCTGTTTGCCACACCAGTGATTTCATTAAGACTTATGGCTCCAGAATGCCCCCGAACTCCAAACTGAATAGTGATTCACTTCAAATCAAGAGCTGCTGCTTTCAGGGGGAGGTCAGAAAATATGTTTATATTTACGCTTCCAAAAGAAAAAATGTCTGTACACCCAATTGGTGGGTGATCCGCTGAATTTCAGTCACCTAAGTATGGACTAATGAAACTGCTCAGTCCAATTATTCGGCCTCACTCTGGAGCCGTGACAGAACAAGTCTGTAAAGACTGGCAGCTTCACCAGCGGGGCTCAGTGGGAGCACTGATGTACAGAGATTTATTTATTCAACACTTTTCCCTGGAACTGTCACTGTCCATGAACAGGCTAAAAACACTCATCTTTTGACCAAAAAGCAAAAACAAAGAAAAAAAACATTTTAAATACACTTAAAAAATAATGAGAGTGTTTGACTTCCAGGAGGGCAGAAGAGCAGAAAACAGCAGCATCAGGCTGTGGAAACACACCACGAAGGACAGATATTTCATGGCAATTTATTGAAATGTGAACTAAAAACAAACAAAGGGACAAATGGATGAATACGCTCTATAACAGTCTGACAACTGTATAATCTTGTAGGGTTTGTTTTATCAGTATAATTCATTAGACACTCTGATGTTTTAACTATATATGTACGTGTCTGTCAATGACCTCTACTTTATTGTATCTTTAGCTCTATAATGTGATTTAATCCTCCTAGGAATTTGCAAAATGTTGGCAGGGCTTGCATCTTTTTCTACCTGATTTTATATTTTTTTAGTTTTTGGCTCGTATTATAAGAAACTGCATGCACATACACACAATTCTACAAAATAACTTGTGTTCTACGCCTGTTACCCGAACACTACACATCACTACGACCTGCAGCCTGAAACCACATGTTGACCCAAAAACTGCTGAATGATGTGGAGTGCAGCATTCCAGTTCCCACAAGGTAGGTCAGGCCTCATAAAGCATACATACACACACTCCCGCATGCAAGCCACACACACACATCATATTCCAAAGTGGTGTTTTATTCTTAATGTCTAGTTGATTACAATTGATTGACTTTCGTGATCACATTAGTTTAATTATTATTCCACTTTAAATACACAATAAAACCATCGATGTGAGAATAGCACTTTATCAGGTGAATTTAGAGACATTACGGTGAAGGTAGTGGATTACCGCACAGCTGAGTTCTTCCATCAGATTCATGCGACAGTCGCTGTACGTCACAACAGATGTTGAAGCGCTGGATCAGTCACATACATGTGCCAGCCATATTTCACATGGCTGGCTTTTAGAGGGGAATTGACATAATTATCTCCTCTTTCTGGCTTTCTGTGCTCAATAACAAAGCTGCGTCTTCCGCACATGAGGAGTCAACAGTTTAGCAGCGATGCAAGTGGAGCATCAAACTGAAAAAAAAGTCATACCAGTACACTAACTGGAGACGTGTGTGTGTGTGTGTGGAGCAGAGGACAAGACCTTTCAAAGGGAATGTTTTCTTAATGGTAAGACGGCCTGATCCCCGGCCGGAACGGTAGAAACTGTGACTACACATTGAACTAATGAGACGTATTCCTCCGGAGGACAAACGGCACGCAGTGGCTGGAGGGACGCGGCTCCACGTCGGCTGGAAAACAAAAGTCCGACCAGCAAAATTCTTTGAGAGGACAAACGGCAGGACAGACCCACGCAAAGAGAGGCTATATGTGTGGAATCGAATCAGGAGGACTAAATGAAACATTTAAGATGGATTTACTTGATCATTATCTTAGCAGTGAACATGTGCTTAACGTTCTGTTCACCTATGGAGGCGTGAAGGAGTGAAAATCTATTGATTATTGTTCCAGTCATTAACAGGCATCCTTTCAAAATACGTTTTATTTAGTCATGTTCCAAATTCTTAAAGTTTATGATGCCATGAATGATTTTCCTTCAGTGTGAAACGGTCAAATCAATGGTATAGTTTTGACCGTATTCAGAAAAAATAATTGAACAGCTTGAGGGAATTCTCTATAAACAAAAACAGAAGCACTGAGACCTGAAATCTTGTTTCCTCTGCTCCATTTCAAGTTTAATTTGCAGCAGCATTATTGACTCTTTCTTTAGAAAATACATCAATAGTAGCCTTTTCTTCACAAACTCAAGAAAGAGTGACACAATTAGTAACCACATAAAACATATGATATGCTCTACAGTAGCAGCAACTTTTGGAGTTGAATTAGTATTAGTGAAAACAACTAGGTTCACCTCATACATTTTTTTTTCTTCCAATTATTGTCCTCAATCGATTGGAGATAAACAAACACATTATAGAAATAAGGATGAATAAATAGTGCGCTTATCCGCTCACATATTTTGGCTGTAATAGTTTACCCTAGTCACTTTTGGGTAAAGTTATTTATAGTTTAATCTCAGATCCTCGGTGCTCCATTAGAAAACTTGGGATAAGTTGATAATAGGATGAGGGATACAACTTCAATCCAGAGTTGGACTGGAGCTAGACCGGTCCTGGCTTTTCAGGATTTGCTTATTTAGTGTGCACCGGGGTTTGAATGTCAGTTCTCAATGCCTCCACCAGTGGAATAACCACAAATATACCAAACACTGCTTTGAATCAACCACAGCAGATGAACCGACTCGCAGCCCTCTGGGGTTTGTAGACATGCAGCAGCTGGCTACATTCCACGCCTTAGAGAAGAACTTGAACTGACTACACCCAGTATGATTGCTCGCCATCAGTAATGAGCAGAAATTAGGTGTACAGCTGCAGCAGGTTGTTATAGCAACGGATGGCAAGCTTTACACTGTCACGCGCGGGACATAGCATTCAGGTGTCTTCACTCTTACAGGCGTCACAAAACTTCATCCCCAGCCGGTAAATCATATGTTCACCTCCTCTTGTGTAATCTAATCAGTGCCTTCACTATTTTCATCGCATATTTCATCAGTGTAGACCGAGAACAGAGCAGCAAATCCCACTTGGTTGACTGCAAACATGCTGGATAAACCACTTAATCTTCGGGTTTACATTGCGCTCTCCTTGGTTTTGCATTTGTCTAACTCTTGTGGTTTGTGCGCTTATTCCTGTGATTTATTAGGAGAGAGCGACAGAGCCAGTACAAGTAGCCCGGGCCTGTTCTCCCGGGCTGCACTGACACTTCTGTAATCACGTAGCCTGTCCCTGAGCTCCGGAGGTCAAGCCAATGTGGCCCAATAAACAAACCTCTTTAGCCCTTCTTGTTTATTGAGGTAGGGGCTTTGCCAGAGCAATTGAACCTTTCACCATAGCCTGACTGGAGCATGCTGAGCTTACAGCGTGCGCACATAACCCCGTAATAAGACCACTGCATCCCCAGAGCACCATCTACATTCATTAGCTAGTCATGAAAGAGTGGAGAGGGAGAGGAAAAGGGCGAGAGCGGGTGCGAGGAGAGAGCGTTCTGGAGAGCGAGCGCGATAACAAGTACCTTTCGGCTCTACAATTTGTTTTGGTCCCATCGATAGGATTCAGACTGATGATGTGACCGGGTCAAACGGGAGCCTCATTACTCAGCTATTTAGATACTTGGACGCTTTTTGTCTTGACGGTCATTTGGGGGGGAAAAAAAAACAAACAGCAATCAAGGTTCTGTGGTTGGGCTGTCAGAGTGTGAAGGCCAACATGGTGAAGAGGAAAGCTTCAGTCAGGGTGTGTGATGCAGCGGAGCAGCTCCAACATCCTGAGATAAAAAGAAAAAAAAAAAATCATCTACATATATTGATATGGAGGTTTTTAAATTTTAAATTGAAATGACATAGAAGCAAAAAGCATTAAGACATGTAGTTTAGAGATCAATGATGTGGAGATCAGTGATCAGGTTTGAGCTCCTGTTGCTGATCTGCATGCACGCATGCGCTCTTCATCGATAATTGGCTTCTTATTTGAATTGAGAAAAAAGAAATCCATATTTGTTTATGTGGGAAAGTTGGGATTCTCTTTAGAAAGGCTTGTCTTGAATTAAATGTTAATGCTTCAGGTTAGATAAGGGTTATCGTTTTTTTTTTTCTTGTACGCAAATTGATAGATTCTTTCATTCTGCATTTTCACTCTTTCATATTATGTGCAAAGTGACTCTCCAAATAATGTCTGATTCATGCAGGGTTTTTCTTTACTCGCCCAGTTTTGCTGAAACAACATATTCAGATACGTCACATTATTTAAAGTTAAAACAACATCATTGCTATTGAATGAAAGTGTTTTCCTGTGTCTGTTCGAAAGAGAACATTACGTGTTAGACACAAGATGTTCAAAGATGGGCTTAAATGACTTTGGAAATACAGAAATATATTGTATATTTACAGTCCAGTATATGTATATTTGCTAACTGTGTCCTGTATTTAGTCCTTTTGGAATGAAAAAATGATTTTCTTTTCTTCACAATAGACAGTAAAGAAAATATCCTTCAAGACATTGCTGGATAATTATTAAAAAAAACATCAAGCTCTGTCTTGTACTGCAGAAGTGTCTGTTCAGTCCACAGTTAACACCAGATTCTGATTCACTCTTTGTTCAGTTTCACGGATCATCAGGCAAGAAAAAAAAAGACAGAAGATGATCTTCTTTTTTGAAGTCATTGAGACATGGAGACAGTTTGAGTCTTGAAAACAGAAGAGTTGTTCTAAAGACACATAGTGGCAACACAAATAAAGACGCTTGTTCGTATTATACTTCCTGGTTGTGTGTGTGTGTGTTTTGTTATGTGTTCTTTACATGACCTTCTGAGACGGCAGTTCAGGGGTTTACTTCAAGTTAGACAACCTCAAATGTTAATAGGATTGCTGAATATTATTCATGATGCTTTTAAAATAAATAAAATGTAATTTTGATGAGAATATGCACAGTACCGGTTTGACCTTTGAAGGAGCAGTGGTTAGCGACCCTCGTTCTCTCTCTCTCTCCCTCTCTAACAATTACTATGGATATATTCTCAGAACGAGTCATTTTGACAGACAAAAGATTATGTCTGGTTTGATTAATTTTAATGAAGAACGTTCAGAGTGCATTTTCCTCATTTGCATGAGTGTTTCTCCAAAAGCTTAGTTCCTGCTCAGAGTGAGCATGGAGATAACATAATGGTGATCACTGTTCTGCTATTGTTTTACAGAAGAAGACGAAAGTTATTTAATATTAGCAAGACTATAACTCTTGTATAATTGTGCATTATTGTTGTGTTTATTAGAAAGAAGCCTTTTTGGGGGGGAAATAGAAATTCAAATTGAAATCAATAAAGAGTTTAGTTACCATATCAATTCTTCCTAATATATCTTTTTTTTAATGTGTACTCTTATGTCAGTTTTATTATCATGAGCAAAACAATTGAGGTGTAGTGAATGAAATAAGGAAAACACCAGATAAATAACCAAATTCATATAAAATTAGTTCAGAATTGTCAATTTAAGTCGACTGATGACCTTTTCTTTTTATTTTTCACATATTCAAGGAAATGTTTGCACATATTTTGACATATTTATCTTGACTTGTTGATTTTTTTTTTTTTTTTAACTTTACATTGTTGGTCTTTTTTGTTGCTTCTTACTCAATCAGGCTACAGAAGATAATGAAAACTGTGCCAAGCACAGATCCAACCACTGTTTTAAGGAGCAGCAGTCTATGTTTGTCAGTTTACCTGCACAAACGGAACCCAGGGATTTCAGGTGGACGTACGAGGGTGATGGTTCGGACTTCCCGGCCAAGTGGCTCCCGCGTCTTCTGCATGGTGAATTCCGCCATCGCATACATTAGGATGCCGCGCGCAAAGCGGGGCAGAGTGGAACCCTTTGCCCAGAGATAGCATGACATTATACCGAGCCGCTGCAGAGCAGGTCACCCCCACCCTAGGGATGCGCGGGGATGCGGCCGCGGTGCATTCGTCCTGACATTTGGAGAGCAGGTGGGCGACACAATGGTGGGGAGCTAGCAAGCAAAGGGAGATTGAGATGGAGATGTGGGGCTGTTTGAGATGCACTGTGGGGATGACAGGGGTCAGCTCGCCCCATCTCCCAGTGGCAGCTCCCGAGATTAGAAAACCATCAAACGTCCTCTGCTATACGCATCTGAATGGCAGCTGTATAGATGAGCCGTGAGTGGCTGCGTGTGGCCTTGGTTGTATCCTCTGTGTGTGTGGCTGTGTCGCCAGCGGAGGCGGGCGAGGGGACAGTCTATGTGCCGAGAGAATATCAATAGTTTCGTTCACATACCCCCTGACAAAATCAAACTTCATGCCTGGGCGGGTGGCTAATGTTTCAGCAATGTGCGAAAGGGCACAGCAGTTTTTGGACATTACCGCAACACACAATTTAACGTGGATATTCAAACGCCCGGCCGACAAGGTCATATATTTTCATGATTTTCATTACCAAAGGATAAAATATTTACTGAAATGTGACATCGTAAACATTATAGTTTACAAACTGACTTCTGTGTTTAATTTCAACTTTCCAAAGAGCTCAATTTAGTCCGCAGTCTACACACAGCGGCTGCACGCAAAGGTCAGTGGAGTGTAAACTTGGTGGCGGTCCGTGTCCATTCAGACGGAGCCCAGAATAACTGTGTGGACTGTGAGCGTCAAATGTACATATGAAAAAAAAGAAAGAAAAAGGTCTGCCAGTGCAGATAACTCAGAATATAACAGGAAAACCATGTGAGCATGCTGGGAATGGCTGAGGTAATGCTGTCGGTTCCTTTGCAATGACGGGGCTCAGACCTTCTGCTGGTCTGGTGGACAGAACGCTACAGTTAGATGGGAGGAAAGTTTATCACTGCAGATATTATATGACTGCTAAATGGATGCAATATGTGATAATGCTGCAGAGTATTGCAATAGCAAAATGTCCTGTCAATTAATACTATCAATCCATAATTACCACCAGCTGTAACTAAGTCCTGGTTCTTCTCCAGTTCCTGCCAGAAGACATTCAGAAGCAGAGCAGCTTGTCAATTTTGTTGTTTTCAATATGTTTTAGTGGATGTTTCTGCTTTTGTGCTTCTGATTTCTGCCCTGTGGCTACCAGGTGTGGAACAAAAGGAAGTGAAATCCAGTCTTTTCAACACAAGATGCTTTTTTTTTTTCCAACAATAACCAGATTCAGAAAGACTTTCTCATGGTTCAATCTTCTCTGCTCATCCCACAAATGTGTGTTCATTACAAATGTGGAACAACTTAAAAGACAAATAAACAGGCTTTGCAACGGCACAAGGTTTTTTTTTTTTAGGAGTTTTATTTAAACATATATATTTCTGCATGTATTTTTTTTTAGCCCATTGTTTCACCTTTGCCAAGTTGACAAAAAATCCTATCTCTGTTTCATGCACTCTGCGTTCTGGTCAGATGAGACCCCGTCAAACCAATCACTTTTTGAAGAAAACAATGGCAATAGCTGAGAGGAGAACGTGCTGCAGTGTTTGATTGCAGCAGGTAGGAGTCTCGCTGTGCCAGAATCAGATATGCCAGAAGTCTTCCATCTCCATTCCTCTCTAATTACAGCTCAAATGTAAACCCATTATCCCTGCCACATTATGAGTTACCTCTAGCTATTCCCAGATTCAAAGAAATGAGGATTTTTGGATTTTGATAGAAGATTTAGATCGAAGCAGAGCCCGGTGATAATGATTTGAGCTGATGAATGCATTAGTGAAGAGTGCTAACAGCATGGCAGTAATTGGGTCTTACAAACTGAAAGCCTGCCCTTACCAGGCAATTAGAGCAACCTCCTTTAAAGCTAGTCAATTGTATTGCTGGTAATGGTCTATGCATGGCTAAAGCTTAGCACATGGAGGTACAGCTCCCTTTCAAATTGGACATGGTTCTGTTTTCATCCCAGGGTTTCTGTAGCGGGGGTGAAATTTTAATGTGTTGAAGGAGTTTGAAGTGATTAATTTGTTCATGGCGGTGATGATCCGCCGCTCCGCAGACTCTTACACGGCAGTCTGTTTGATGCGTGTTGCTACGTAACGTTAACTTTGAAATCAGTTTCTTAAGCAGAGTTTAAGTTTCATAAGGGGGGAAAAAAATGTATGCTTGTTCAACTTTGAAACGTTTGGCAGCTTCCTCACTTCGTCCTGTTTCCTCCAAACTAATAATGATCAGTTACTGACAGTTAAAGAGAAAATGGAAAATTGTATATTTGTAAATGATGCATTTCCTTCTAATTATACACATTCATGTTTTGCTATGAATTGCAGCTGCTATATTTAAAAAGCAAACACTGGGAAAACTGACAAGTCTATGGGATGCATACTGACTAAGAGATATAAATGTGTGAGTTTGGGTCGGCATGGTGGACTAGTGGCTAACCGTCATCCTCACAATGAGAATTTCCCTCACTCGTTTCTTGACCTAATATTCCTGTGTGGAGTTTGCATGTTGTGCCTGTGCATGCACATAATCCAAATTTTGAGCCAGTTTGCATGCAGATTGAGGTCAACCCAACTTGTCATTAATAAGAAATTACTTTTTGCTCAGCACTGAAGAGATGGGAAGGTAAATTCTCCATTTAATTCTTAATAATTCTTCCAGCTGCATACATATGTGGTAAATATTCTGCAATCTCCTCGGCCTCCATTTATAATCAGTGAAGTAGCAGAGAAGACGGCAAACATTAAGATCGGCTGAACTGTGAGGAAATTATTCAGTTCAAATAGAAAGTTTTGCATATAGTGTTGGAACTTCGATTGTGAACGTGGTAAATGATGATCTGATGGTTGCAAATTTCTGTCCAGACTGACTCACAGACTGATCTGAACTGCACGGATCTTTATCAAACTATTTGGTGTTTACAACCTGATGTCTGCACGGATCCTGTAGTGCATGGTGGATGAAGACTTCAAAGAGCAAGACCAACTGCTGAGCTTATCGTGAACTCAAGCGAGAACATGAAAGAGGAAAAAAAAAAAAACAAAAAAAAAAAAAAAAAAAAAAGCGAGAATCATGAATAAAAGCAGGAAAAAAAAAAAGAGAGAAAAAATAGCCCCCAAAAAAATCCTGAATCTGTATTATATGGTCCAAGTTACAAAAGTTGCGAAAACCTGAAGTTGTGGTTGATTTATTATGAATTTCTCCTTGAGAACATAAAAAGGCAGGCAACAGTAGGTCACAGAAGCAGGAGGATTTGCCACTGTTTCCCCCCAAAAAACCCACCCACACCCCTCACCAGAGCTATAAATACATTATGAGTAAGAAAACATTCCCCAAAGCATCGTTGATGGATTTCTTGAAACACAGAGTAGGTTCAAGACGCTTATTTTTGTCTAAAGGGTGGCCCACAGTATTACACATAAAAATGCTCTTGTATACCCTTTCAGATCAATTTTAAGTGAAAGAAGTAGCTTCAACCCATGTTTTCTTTGTCACGATCAATTGAAATTCATCCTAAGTATCGTCTTTTTCCTCCACGGGCTGCCTGTTGTAGCTCTACTGTCATTAAAAGTGGTGAACGCTCTCTACCAGCTCAACATCTGTCTCTAAATTGGCATGTGCTATTATTCCAAGATGTCTGAGAACATGTCGGGAAAGTTTAATGTCCTCGCTCAGCGCTAATTCTCCTGTACTTACTATCACAGATTTGCAGCCCACGCTCGTAAATTTAACACATTTTCCTTAAAAACTGTCCCCCGAAACCTCTTTTCTATGCGGTTTGATAATATAAATCCTAACAGACATTTATGAGTGCTCATCTGTAGTCAGGCAACGCTGAGGAGGAAGCCGGAGAGTAACTCTTCAGCCGTTCAGCCTCGGGTAGTTTCCTCTTTTCTTTAAAGTAATGCTATGCTATGGCCCGATGGTTATTCACTAGAGGCTGGATAGTGGCTGAATAAAGTGAAATATAAGCTTCTGAAATGCAGTCTATCAATTGCCTGCCTCCGTCTTCCGGCCGCGCTCCACGACTTTTCGCCTTCTGGCTCGCATCTCCTCAGGAATGAAGTGCGCTGCTGAGTGTCCACATCGGACCATAAAAACAGCAACCGAGGCTGAGCATCAAGTTTATGTGGACGGACCCAAGCATAAAATGTAATGGGTGGGACCATTGCAGTTCTTCCAAAATGGCTTTTTTAAAAGGTTTGTCGACATATTTTTCAGCAAGATGGTCTATTAAAAGGGGGAACATTTATATTGAGCTGTCAGTGGGTGGACGGGTCAGATGCTGCTCTAATAGTGTCCTCAGGCGGCCCGCAATTCAACGGGGGATCAGCGCCAGTGGCTGCTCCGCCACTAACAAGATAATATTGTTTTCCAGGGTGAGGTTTGATTTAAAGTAACTGGTTAAATATACCTCTCAGTTAGCAGTGTAGTTAATGTAATTAGGTGACAGTTTGATTTAGGGGAGAATCTTCTCGGATCCTCGGCTATAAATAGGTTGAACCCAGTGGCTCTTCTCATTTCCAGCCCGCGCTTGTTGCTCCTCGCTGCTGTCGTCTCCTCCGCCTAATGAAGACGGATCAGCGTGCGGTTCAGATCACCGCGGTTCTGTCATTGTTAGAGAAATGTACAGTTTAACTGTGGCGCCCCCCCCATCCCCCCATCCCCCTTCCAGTTGAACCAATCCTCTGTGTTTTGCGACACTGTGCCTGTCACTCAGCGCAGAGAGGCTTCAGTGGAATCTGCTGAAGATGAAAAACATGGAGGATCCAGTAGAGGAGCAGAGATGGCAGCCGTTTAGAGCAGACATGACACCGGCTTGACAGATAACCAGCATGTGTGCATGTCAGATGAGAGACCAGAGACGCCAGTGAAGGATCTCCAGCTCCTCTTTTGTCTGCCGCCGCGGAGTGGCGTCGAAGCTCGACACGGAGAGCTGCTAATAATGCTTCCAGAGAACCCAGCGTGAGCCTTGTAATGTCACTGTTATGTAAATTACCATTTATTTAAGGAATTGTATGTATGTTTTGTTAAAGAAAGGGAACTGTCAGCGCCATCTGCAAATCCAGGAAAAAGTTGATCCGCTGTTGAGTTTGAACACTGTGTTTCCTCTGCAAACCGAAAACTTGAAAACTTCTGTTTTGGCAAACAAAAGCATTTACTTTGGAACAAAATACATCTCAGGTAAGATTACATTTCAGCAATCTGAGGAGAAATTTCTCCGAACATCTGCAAAATATTCATTTTTTTTTATCGACTGCATTCCTCAAGATAAATTTAGATCCCCCAAGCACTTGGTCAAGGTTCACTAAAGATTTTATGTTGGTTAAATATTGAAGTTTAGAAGTATGAGAAAAAATTGACCTTTTTTTGGTCAATCTTGTCTGAAAACCAGGATTTTTCCTTTACAACATAGATCTTGTAAAGTGATGTTCGCACATTGACATTTCATCAACTTTCTTTTTGAAACCTGGACTTTATACATGCTTTAGGGGAACAGGAACCAGGATCATATGTTTTGCTTTATTTCTGTTTTTTGTATTCATGTGCATGTAATAATCTATAGTGCAACAATACATAACCTCTTTCTCCAAGATGAACACTGTGGCTTCAATAAAGTATGCAATTTCAACAGTTGTTTAGGTTTATCACCTGTTATACTGCAACATGGATTTAATAAACAAAGGTACAACTATGCTGTTCTCCACTGGAACAGAGGTGACGACTGCTACAACTTACAGCACCTCAGCAAGCGAGAGTAGTAACTTTATCTACATATGCCACGAATGCACAACACACACCCTCACAATCAGACCAATGGGAGGAAATCAGAAGAAAACCTTCACATTTTCTCTCTGTGCATGCACAGAAAGGTGACTAACCAGGCTCAAAACGGAGGCATTGCTACTGCGAAGTAACACCGTCCACCTCTCCATCACTGTGCAGCATGCCGCTGTTTCAGTAGCATCTATATACAGGGGAAAAAAGGTTGATACTGAGAATATAGGTAGAAGGAGAATGTGGAAGTGATTTGGTATTTCCTCTCAATAGGATTCTGAAAAGTATTGCTTGAGTGCTTCTATCACTTTGATCATCTCATCGTTTTCTGCTCAGTTTCTGTTGGTTGCTCGTAGCGTTCACACTGTGTGTGAAGAGACAGGCGACATTTCTGACTTCTCATTATCGGACATAAAATAACATTTTCCTACCTTTCATTTGAGACAGACATTTCTCCCAGCGCACAGCCAGCGTATGGCCATTAAGCTGAATACACATGCAGTTCATAGATGTAGAGAAGTCTGTACAATACAACACATGTAAAATAGTAGAACTCTGCTAGTGCCCTTGCAAGTTTCCACAAAGCGATATTGAATTACTGATTAGTCTTTATGCAGATTGATCTTTCTTTTAAGATTATGACATGAGTCACTGGAGAAAATTCAGTTTTCATCTTCACATAGTTTTCTGAGCTACGGGGAAGCGGTCCGACTGTGAGTGAGACATTTTTAAGTTGCATCAGGATGATCGCGTCAACCATTGTTTTCGTTTTTCATATTATTGCTTAGAGATCATTGCGAGAGGCAGAGCGAGACAGCTTGCTGTCAAACTAGAAAAAACATGAGAGGGGAAATGTTCTTTCTTAGATGAAACCTTCAATCATCCATCCATCTTCTTTACAGGTCATCGGTCCATCACAGCAATCAGCTACACAGAGTCGAGCTGCCAGCTTGTTTGTAGGCTGTGGGACGACAAGGAGAATATTCACACAGAAACGCAATCTGAACTTGAACGAGGACCTTCTCCTTATGACCACCACCGCCACTCCGTGACCCGCCTTTAACCATTTCCGAGGACGTATTCTTAAATTTCATTCTCAATCAGTTCGGAGCAATCAATATGGAAGCCAAAGCAATGAGCTGGTCCATAAAATTTGATGGTCATTAAACCCAGACTTTACAGTTTCAGCTTTAATTAACCGCCTTGTGTCGTCAAATTTAAATTCCAGTTATTTACGAGCGTGTGCAAAGAAAAAAAAAAACAAAACGCCAACGTCTTCTACTTAAACAGCTGCCTGGGGTATGACGAATTAACATGATATTTTAAAAGCCTTAATGGTTTTCACACATGCAAATACATGTAGTGACACACGATGATGGAAAAAAAAAAGGAATGATATATTTTGTCAGGCCTTTCAGTGTTAAGATGAGATGATGAAATGCACTAAAAGTGCCAGAAAATCACACGTGTTGAAATGAGAGAAAGACGATAATGGCTTCTTGATGGTCCGCCTGAACATCCCTTATTAGATTTTCTGTGACTGTCTAGGGAATGACTAAGTGTGTCACACAACACTTTTCTTCGCAGGAGGCTTTGAGTCTCTGTGTAAGCCTTTTTCTTCCCGTCTGCTGCTGCTGCTGCTGCTGTCGCCGCTGCCGTCCTTGAATTTAATAATTTCAGTAGCCTTTCACTTATAAGGCTGTATGATTCCTTGAGGGAGTCCAATTGATCAGTCAGTGGTGGGCTCTTGCGGTGTGGCAGCCAGATGAATGGTACTGACATGGACTTCATCTAAACCACTAAAGCATACACTGTGGGGATGTGAGAGCACACTCATCTGTTTCTATATTCCTCCTCTCTAAAGATCCTCCTCAGTGAGTAAAAGATGAAATAATAAAGGGAAATGGTGCTCTTCTTACAAGGAAACTGGCCTGTGAGAATAAAGATTGATGAGAAGGCAATGCCAGCACATTATTTTAGTGAAGGGGGGGGGGGGCGAAAAAAAAATCCCTGTGCAGCTCTTGTGTTGTATAATCTTAAAAGCCTCATCTTGCAGTTGTGCTATGATTAGCTTGATTTTTAGTCTGCTTATTCTCACAGGGTCACCGAACTGCTGAATAGACCATTCTGCGATTCTCTGAAAGTCGTGATTTTGGTTTCTCATAAGAACAGGGGTTTTTTTTTCTGAGTGTTTTCTTGAAAAAAATCGATAAACTCGTTTTTCAATAAGTCTGTCTAATAGAATTTTTCACCGCCTTTCAAAAAATGTTTAGTCTCCTAAATTGAATAAACACAAAAACAAAAGCCGATACTGTGGAAGCTTCAGTTTTCATCGTGTGGCTCGTTGACTGTTGGTGGATCTGCCAGGCAGCGTGTCTGGGACTACTTAATATCTCAAACGTTTTAGATATTTGAAGGGCTAAACGTACAGATTTTGAGCTTATTTTGGTTTCCAACCACTGGGAAATATTCTGCCCCAATCTGTCCTCCAGTTGGTCACTAAATACGGGCTTGTCTGAGGTTTTACGCTGGTCCTGTGTGTGTGTGTGTCTGTCTAATGCATAGAATAAGAAAGCTCGGAACTCCTCTGTTTCTTACAAGAAAATTTTTAATTCCTTTCTCTTCTTCCGAACTACAAAAACCATGTGGTTTCTCACTGTCTGTAGGTTCATTAGTATAAGCAAAAGTTTCCTCAAGTAAGAGTTACTCAGACAGAAATTTCACCCCTCGGAATGTGTATATGAGAATATAAATAACATTCCCCTTTTATGCTTCTCACTGAAACAAAAGAACACTAAATAGCTTAATGAACAAAAAGCAGGGCAAAGAAAACCAAACAGAACAGGAAACACGAAGGAAGAAGTCCATCCCGCTGACATTTCCACTATTTTGCTCAACAAATTTCACTTAATATCTTTATTTCTACCCCGGGCAACTGAGTTGTTGATTCAGAAGAAGCCAAGTATATTAGCAACACTGAGGACAAAAATATAAATATTTATGCAGTCTGAAAAGCCATCCGTATCTTTTTCTGTATGTTTCATCACAGTGGGTTCACTGTGGTTCCATCATCCTTTAATCCCAGTGTGAGGATTTCTGTTTCTGTGTTTGTGTAAAAGCTGCCGATCATTTAAGTCACGTTGATTTAAAGCTGTAAAAATGTGGCATCTCGGCAAAAACCATTAAGCATTTAAGGTATAACAGAAAAACAAATGTTCTCTTAACCAGAGGTCGAAAGAGGTTTTTTCTTTTAAAATTTTTTCAGCTTTTGTGTTTCTCAGCGGTGAATGCATTTCTTGGCTCGTACTGAGGCTGATTGTCGGCTCAGCAGGTTTACAGCTGGTAGAAATGAGTCAGTCTTTTCTGAAGATGGTAATCCAATTAAACAGCGGTCCTGTGAGAGATCACTTTGTGTTACTCACCATGAATGTTGCATGAGCCGACTGGCTTCAGTATGTTACTGGTGTCATTGCCGCCACGTCAACAGATTGTTTTTTCCTTTGGCGATTTGGATTATTTTACCTGGATCTATGCTTCATAGGCCTCTCAAGTCTACTTTTACTGAGTTTCCTTCCTGTGATGTTGGCAGTTCCTTTAAATGCTCTGATTTACTTGGAAAACCGGCCCCAGTTAGAGATGTTCTCAACCTGTAGAGGTTTTTTCGAAGTACCGCAATGGGTGACCAGAGTTTGGGGCAAACTTGGGTGATTTGAATCATTATTAATTCACGGGGAGTCTGTATGACGTGACCTACAACCTCGCTGTTTTTAGGGCGGCTGCTGTTCCTGCGGTCGGGCCCTGTGGCCAGGACGTGCCTCTGCTTTCTGTGTTTTGATCTGCGTCTACATCTGCAGACTGGAAAAAGGCCGGCTGGCTGCACGCGGCATGAGGCGGGAGGCAAACAGATAGCACACACTGTATATTTGTCCTCCGTCCATCTGCGGTGAAAAGCCCACTGAAGCTGGACTTGTTGCTTCATGCTTTGCTGGATAAAGAAGTTTGTTTCTTTTCAGGTGGATGCATCTGTTCATGTCAACATCAGGGCCGGGAAGGAGCATTTGTTTTGACAATAATTCGAGTGAACATCTTTGTGTGCACAATTCGGCGTCCTGCTTGCAAAGATCTGTCAAGAGTCTGTTTTATCTCCACCTCTTGCAGTCAGATGACCAAACTCACTGACTCTCTGTGCAGTGTTGTGGATAACTGTAGTAATTATTATATTCAAACAGTAGTAAACTTTAGTAATTATTTCTTTTTTCCACATGAGCTGCGGTACATTACTGTACACAGCTGACAACTGCATAACAGTTTGTTGATGGGTTATTTATGGACATTAATGACCATTTATACAAGCTAACTGACTGAAAAGGAGTTCTCAATTACAATTTCTGGTGTCTTAGCTGAGCTATTTCACCATTTACTAAAGCAAAAATAAGGGATATTAACAGAGAAAGTCATTCAAAGATTTCAGGAATCAGCCTCATGATTGATTCTCTCAATACCGTCTGGTGATGATAACTGGAGGAAGATGCTCGGCATTGTGGATGTTTGACTCCTTGAAATGAACCAATTTATGCTGTGACAAAAAAAAACAAGCTGCGAAACTAACAATGTGCAAACTGTCATTTTTAAGGCTTAATGATGTTGACTTCTTTTTTTTTTACTGTAATAAAGCTCATAACACAATAACTGGCCAACAATCCAGTCAGAGATTTGAATCATAACATTTTGCCCAAAACTATTAACTTATTAAGTGACTGAAATTACACACACAAAAAAAAATTGTGTAGTTTTTACTCATGAAACATATTGGATCAGTATTTATTCATTGCGGTTCTAAAGTGCTGCTGTGAGGAGAGCTGAGTTCGTTTCTCCTCCTGTAAAAGAGGAGTTCAGTGAGATGGCCAACTTTTACTCAAAGGACACTCAGAAGTTAGCGTCTAATGATTAGCACAGTGATCAGGAGAAAACGTGAGAGAAACTCTGAAAGTCTCCAACTGTTTTCACCCACAACAACAACAGTGGAAATGAAGAAGCCCTGGGAAACTTCAGTAGCTGTAACTGATGTTTATTGTCATAACGGTAATAGTTGCTGCCAAAAGCAGCAGCATCGAGCGTTATTCCCAACACCGCTGACTATTGATTTATTTGCACAGCTGATTGAAAATCAAGGGGTGTTTTGTAAATCCTCATCTCTAATTGGCATTATTTATGACGATAACATTTTAGATGATACTGTAAGGCTCTCAGCCGGCAATGGGAAAAGACAGCCAGGTAGCAAAAATCAATTTTATCTCCCACTACCTGTGCGGCGTAGTTTACCCATTCATTAGACCTGATGACAAAATGATCCCAGCTCATGTTCGGATGGTGATTACAGCGAAGATATTGTTGCACAAAGCAAAGTGTTGTGGGAGGCATAAATTGGTTGCTGGCCTCCACAGGTAAGCTGCGGCTGTGAGACATCAGGAGCTATAAATAGATGCAACAGGATCTTGGCTTCCTATTCCTCCTAGTGTTTGTTATAAAGTGTGATATAGGCTTCAGCTCTTCATAGATTTGATGTTTACAATTATATCAATAGTTGAACAGCAGTGGAGTTTACTGTAAAATGGGGGAAAAAAAAAAGCTATTTCTACAGAGATGAGTCCACCAGCTAACTAACGTCATAATGTGACAGCTATAAGGAGAACTAATGGCTTCACTCTGAAATCCCCACAAATGACATAATTTACCTGTCAGAACCTTCTGTTGTCATGAGTTCAGAGGAAGCCTGCTTCTATCTGTACAGGCTGTGAAAGTGTGTGGAGTGAAAATGACAGTAGCTTTTTCAATTCTCTTTCGGTTGCTTGGAAACTCCAAAAGTCCAAAAAAAAGCTACATAATAACACTTGTTTACATATTTGTTTTTTTTTGTTTGTTTTTTTTTTTATACAGACTCATGTGGATTATGTGTGAGATTTCCACAGCCACAGTTGCTTTTTCGCAGGCTCCTGCCACTGATATTACAGCGGAAAAGCTGCTCGGGGACTCTACACTGGCTCTGATTGTTGATTTCTGTCGCTCAGACGTGTTGATTGTGCCTCACAGATTTTACCTCTTTCCTTTAAAACTGCTGATCAAGTCGATTTTTGTCACTTCTGTTTGGAAGAGGCCTGGAAATGAAACTGGAGACGTTTTTAGATTGCTAGTGAAGTGCTCCAATTATTACTGTTATCTTTAATGGGCTGTTTATGATGTGTGTAATCGCTTTCTTGGGGGAATTTTTCTCTCAATTGTCAATGTTGTTAAGAATTGTGGAGAAAACTGATGAGCTGAAATGGAAAGAAATGAGAAAGAGTATTTAACATAAAGATGGCAGAAATCTTCTCATGATCTGTTTTTTAATCCAGCTAGGTATGTACAAACAGTAACAACTGCATATACGCCATTTAGTTTGTGGTTGTCTCACTTTTACATGCTGCATATAACAGGGACATATTTAATAAATAGATTGTGATGGAAAAATGTACCAATTTTTTTTTTTTTTTTAATGAAACGCCAATATATTTTACTTTCCTTTTACATAGAAACTAAAGCATTTCAAACATTTCCTTCGTTTCATTCTATATATTTTTATAATCACAAAATGTTAGAAATTGTCATAAGGTTTGAGACCCTAACGTGAAAAAAGAGTGAATAATGCTAACAGATGCAATAAAGTTTTTGAATATTATGATAACAGTATGATTTTTAATCGACACAAATGCTCAAGGTGAAAACATTAATGTCTCTGTGCCTTGAGATTTTTTTTTCTCCTTTTGTTACTTTTCACCAGTTCTGACACTATTTTTATTCTTTCGCGTTTTTTGCACCTCCATCATAAGATTTATGTCTGTAGTGCCGCCTTTTGGTGATATTCCATTGATTTTAGTGCATCTGACTAATGCATTGAATGAATGGATGAATGAATGAATGGCTAATGCCCCGCGGCCTAATTCAAACAGCATTAATGCGAAGCGCAGAGAACACAAGTCACCACATCCACTCAGTCCTTTAGGCAAATGACACACGTTTATATTGCAGCAACATGCAGCTTTAATTCATATGTTATGAGAATAGAAATAGCAGACTTATCTACAGGAATCTCTTTTTCTACTTTAATATATGTTGTTCCTCAAGTGTTTAAATAAACTAGCAATTTTGAAGAAAATTCTTCACAAAAAAGTACTTCTGTAGAAAACCATCCATGTTTCATGTGAGTGGTCAGAATCCTGTGTGGTTTTTCTAATAGCCTTGTAATAGATGTCTGTCTGGGATGGAACAGAGTATCTGCTGGATGTCACCGTGACAAATGAAACATCTTGTGCATCATGAAGTATTTCTGATTCTTTTGTTGCGCCGGCGCAGTCCCCCCCCCCCAGCATTAAAATGAACGGCGGGCGTGTGCTTTTCATGTATCCCCTGTTGTGCTTCTATTACTGTACGTCGTGCTTGACTGGCCAGGTGAGGCTGATCCAGCCAGTCATGGAACTGACAGCCCGAGCGCCGTGTTGTTCTTGATGCCTCCCCACCTGCACGTTAGATCAATTGTTTGATTGCTGCAGAAGCTGAAAGCAACCCGTGGCTTTGTTCTAACCCGTATCGTCAAGTTTTTTTTTTTTTTTTTTGTTTTGCGTGTGTGGTGTGTGTGTGTTTGATAAGAGCAACAGGAGAGCAGAGACTAGCTACAAGTTTTACTCCAAAAAGAGCCGACAGCAGTGTCCTATAATGTTCAGCCACCAGTGGAATCTCTCAAGAGCTTTTTTCAGCTGAGTCCTGAATATTTTTGACTTTCAGGACAAACTGCATCCTACATTTATTGCGTATGTGTCCTTTATTGCAGAAATCAGCAGAAACTTCCAAACTGAATGTCAGCTTGACTTTAGTTGACTTTCTAAAGACAATGGTTATACCAAACACCCATTTATGTTTTATGTATTTATGAGTATTGGCAATAATGCATTATGTAACAGCACAACTGAAGAGATTACTGTGAAATGAAGTTTGTGAGTCATTTACTTCTTACTTTTAACATCGTTGGAGGGTAGCGGTCTGTCTCCGCCCGACTCCTCTCTGCCTCCACAGGGCTGTAGATGTGTTTGTGGCCCTGAATGAACATTACTTTAACTTTACAAGAGCTGTCTCAGTTCATCCGCCGCTCCTTTATTATTGCCGTCATTTGTTCATTAAAACCTGGGATTTCGAAAAGGTCAAAGACTGCTGCTGGTTCGATTCCCACAGGGCCCCACCCCTGGTCTCCGCTCCGTCCTCGCCTCCAGGGCGGCTCAGATGCAGAGAATAGGGGCTTTAGGGATTAATAAAGTATGATTGGTTTAGTTTATGCCCATTTCCACATGACTGCTGAAAATTGCTCTACCTTTGTGTGAAAACGTTCAGTGGAGCATTTCTTCACTTTCAAAATGACTGAAAAACAGTATTGGTGTCAGCATTACCATCCCAACAAAGAGGGACAATTAAAAGCGACACGTGTTCCAAATCAGGACTGTTTTTTTTTGTTTTGTTTCGGTAGCAAAGTTTAGTTCCACTACATTTTCAAGAAGTACTTTTTAATTAAATAAATATTTACCTGTGTGTTGCTGCTTCCTGCTTTTCCTGACTTATATAGCTTTTTCAGATCGTAAATAGTTAAAAATAAAGCACAAATCGTTTATTTCTTAAGCAGATTTTTCAGATAATAGCCGGGGCAGTGGCTCTTTTTCTCCCTCATGCTCCAAAACATGTTTGATTTCACATTAATCTTTTGATTTCAGCCTGAGCGAACTGGGATGTTTACAGCCAAATAATGACCTTGATTAATGCTAAAGAAAACGCGGGCCTGTGATGAGATGCAAACATCTCACAAATTAAACGGCTTATAAACAAAAATATCGCTGCCTCTTCTTTAGAGAAACGCTAACATTGCTTTTTTTTTGTGCGCTCCTGCAATGCCAAGGGATTAGTCGGAACAGTCAAACCCTGTTTTTGGGACTGTGCACGCACCGTTGCTCCCTCTGCAGCCTTTTAAACATCTTAAATTAGTCCTTTCGCTGTGTTTTGTATTTTTATCTTTTAATGAGTCGAATCAGATACAAAGAGCTTTTTTTTTTTTTTTTTTAAATAGCTTGATTCAGTTGCTTTCGGGTTTTATTTAGATGTAGCTGCCAGCACAGCAGTGGTTTCTTCCGACATGTGGGAATTATCTGCTCTGTCAGTGAAGCCTCATATCTCCATTTTGGGATTACATCGAGAACACAGAAGTAATTATTTTCCTTGACTGAATTGCTCATAATTATATCGTAACAGTCTAAATTATTACTAACTAGTTTTGAAAGTCGGAGTTATTAAAGATGACGCTGTCTGCTAATAGATCACGGACCCTCGCCTGCTTTCTTTCTTTTTTTTTTTTTTTCCTGTTTTGAAGCCTCAAAATGTAGATAACTTATTAAATGTTAGTGTCTGCCCTCAAGTAGTTGGCTTGACGTTTTTAGAGGCAAACAGAGAGACTTTTGGGAAATGGGTTTGGAACCATCACTTTGAGCCGTCACATTATAAATTAAGCGACCACAGGTCTTATATTAGAAACGATGCTGCAAACTCGCTTCGGTTCAGGGGGAACTTCAGGGGTCGAGCTATCATCATAAACTATAAGATAATGGAAGCTTCAATTCTTCAAACTTTTTCACATTTTATAACCACTTGATGTCATTTCGTTAGTTAAAACACATAAAATCCTAACTTTAACTGATGATCTTGTTCTGGACCTGAGTGTCTAGAAACCTCAAAGAAACTGAACTTTCAGTGATAGAAAGTATATACTTAAAATAAAAAAAATAGAAGTTATTACTCACTTTGTCATTTTCAGACTTCGAAATGCCGTTTCTGCCAGTGTGATCCTCTGGCCGGCTGGATTTTCCCCCCAAGTTCATTATTTCTGCTGTAAACCAAACAAGAACAAATAAATAAATGAAACGCTTATAATTCTGTTCAAATGATAAGTAGTTACGTCTTGACATTGAATGTAGGGGAACTTCTTGTGGCATGAAGCTCATCCTAAATTGCTTAAAAAAATGACAAATGTATTATGACTTGCTCCCTGTTGAAAAGAAGGGAGTGGCCGTATAGATACTTTCATTAAAGCCGCACAGCCTGACTCCTCTAAGCGAAGCTTTGCATTTGTCACGTTAATAAAACGAAACTGACTTTTGAGACTTTATCAGGCATTTTGAGAGAAGGCTCCCGTGAGTTCCCCTCGTCCCGCTTGTCCAGCTTGCTGTTGGTTCTGCTTGCATCAAATCGGCGTTTATCAATCGGGGATCGATGAATATGATTGTGGAGCAGAGTGCTTCTGCTTCAGAGTGCTATTGATCGACTGCAGGGCTGGGCCTTGTGCCACTTCTCATTAGTGGTCTCTGTCCTTTCACCTTTCCTTGCCTCTCATCTCTCCCTCCTGCTGACGTGGGTGCCTGGTGATTCAAACTGATGGCGGTCCTAAGTGCTTTAATAGAAATCTATTGATCACGGGGGGCTATGAGCCATTTATGCGGCTACCTGGACGTCCGCGGGCGGAGCAGACAGCGGGCTGCCTCCCCTTCAACTTGCTGCCCCCTCCATCAGCTTCTCTCACCGACGGCTAACTCATGAGGATTTTTCACCGTGAGGACGATGACAGGGTGATTACACACACTGTCAGGTCAACAGTTCATCAGCCATCTTATGCTCTTTATGTGCCCTTGAGCAAAACATTGACCTTTCAGCTGCTCACATCAGGGACATCGTCGGTGGCCTAATTTACAGGTGGCAGTCCTCTTCTTTAAATTTGCACGTAGTCAGCTAGATGCCGGATCTCAAAGGATGGAGCTCCACTGCATCTGCTGCATTGCTGCAAGAACATGGTACTGAAGCCATTTTGCATCATCTCTTCTATTTTTTGAGTTTTTTTCCATTGTCTATTCACAATAATGAGATGTAAAAGGAGTATAATGCTAGCACATGAGCTTACGTGTGGTCTCTCTGTGCCTGGACCTTTCTTTACACAGACGTGGTTTTGCCTGTGTTGCTCTGCACACAGGGGTGTGTCAGTTGCACAACAAATCAAATCTGTGTATTGTCTCGATGCCCTTCACACCAACAGTGGGACAGATTAAAGGTGCAACAGCTGCGAGCCAAATGAACGAGGCTCCTGTGAATAAGGAGGATCTGGATGGTGTTATAATTGCGTTTGGGTGTTAAGTAAACACATTAAACATTACCGTTCATCTGTCTTCTATACACACTTAATCTACCACTAAAGCTGATCCCACCCGACTGAGTGTGAAGGGCAAGAGAAACACTCCAGCTACCACTCGCAGCAGCGCCCATGGAGATCATGCAAACTCAACACAGTGAGGCTACGGAGCTCAAAATCAAAACCAGGCACATGGTCAGTGTTTTGAGGTTTCTGTGTAGGCCTCAGGTTTTGTTTAAATATTCAACACCCACCGATTTAAACAATGACTCTGCTCTGGCAGTAAAACTGGAAGAATACTGTGACAAAACACAAGCTCGAATAAATCTGAGCTGCTTCATTTTTATCATTATAAACTTCTGAGTTCTTCCTGCAGTGGCCTTTATCTTAAGTTTCCGACTTCCAGCTTCCTGCAGACCCAGTCTGTAGTAACAGTGGTAGCTGTACATTTCCTGGTCTCTTAGGATTGTTGTTGGGCGGACCACCGCGTCCTGCCCTCCGACCTCTCATCCTCTCCTCCCTGCATGGTGTTTTTGGGTCCCGCCTCAGAGTCAGCGACCTTGGCCGGCAACTACAGTTTTAATCAGCAGAACTCTCCACACGGGCCGGCTCCGACCAGCCGCTTCCTGCACTTTAATGATTCGAGGGACCGGAGTCGGACCCAGCTCGAGACGTACCCCCCCCCCCCCCCCCCCCCCCCCCTTCTCCTGGCAGAGGGGAAGCCACATCAGTGGCTTTTTGTGAAGGAAGAAGCACACAAGAATAAAAAGGTTCAAAAGACTGAGATCTGTTCCTTGATGCTTCCTTGAGTTGTTTTATTTATATGGCAGAAGTGTAAAAAAGCCATTGTTTTATTGCACTGCGCTTGCTAGATAAGGCGGCTTTTTCTGGATACTTAAAGCAGACGCTCTGTTTGTTTCTCTTCACAGTCAGGTGATTTGACTGTGACTCTCTTGGCCGTCGCACCTCTTGTGTTTGCCTTTAGTCCATGCGCATCTGTCTTTTAAACAAAGTTTGAATATTCTGTCTGAGCTATTCCAACTTTTAAAATTAACTTTGACCGGAGGGGCGTGCTGGTGGCTTAAAGATAATCACATCAAGGGCGCGCAGCCTGACCTGTTTTTGCATCAGTAAGCTTCGGCTCACTGAAAAGCACTCAATCGGCAATTGTTGTCTTGCCTTTTGTGGGAATGTGAATAGCACCTTATTGATTGGAGGCAAAATGTTTTTAATGTTGTAGATGAGATTTCTGGATTGCTGGCTAATGGGAAGATGGAAGCTCCCTGCAATCTATTTTCAAGTCAAGTCCCAAATTGAAAATCTTTACAGGCATAATTAAGGTTTATCTGAAAAGAATGTCAGAACTTTTCAGCTGCGTTTTTTTTTTTTTTTTCTACCCGTACCGATCCCGCGTTTATGTGTAAATACACAGCCATGCTCGGAATTGTGAAAGAAAGCTAATGAATATAAAGAGAGAGCAAAATTGCTATTTGATCTAACCTATGGGCAATGAAAACAACTCCTTGTAATTGATAATATAATCTTCTTGTGCCTGTTTAAGAAGTTTAGAGATGTTGATTAGCTGATTTTCTCGAAATGTACACGAGTTATGTAATTAACCTCCTCAGCAGAGCGTTTCTTTTTGCTCTCTGGTTGGGGCAGGGTTCGTGGATTAAGTGTGTTGCTCAAGGATATGTGGACAGCAGGTGTAGCTGCTCTGAGGTTCAACACCTCGCTCCTCCACCTGGGGGATGACCTGGATTTCAAGTAGCCGCCGCGTCTGGATGTTCGAAACAAGACTTTGCTGAGAAATTACTCCAACGCCCTCATAGGACTCGTCAGACCAGAAGAAACATGGAAACACTTCACTGATCGAACAAAATAAGGATTCTTATTGAACATCCTCTCTGCGCTGTTTCTTTGTCAGTGTTACACAAATAGCCTCTTTGGCTCTCTGTATAATAAATGAGTGGTTGGTGAGGATTGAATATTTTGAGCGTGAACATTGGAGGTTTGTATTGGAAATAAATGGCATGACAGATTTATCAGCGGCATCCTTGCCAGCATGTTTAATCCCATTAAAGCCAAGCCTGTGCAGCTTATTTTAATAAATACATCTGCATTTTTGGAAACGTGCTCATTTGCTCCTTTGCTAAATTCGTATGACTCATGATCTTACAGTAAATGAGAAGATGCCACCTGGAGCTGGTTATCTTGGCTCAGCACCGACTGGACATACAAAGCTGAGTGCAAACAGAACTCAAGTTTAGTCTTTCCTCTTTTTTTTTTTTTTTTCTTTTCTCGGATTAGCGAAAGCCTAAAGTTCCTTCGTCTGTTACCGCAACCATTTTTCAAAACACAGGGTTGTACCGGGCACCATTTTCCTTGCTCACTGTGAACACTGAGACTGTACTTTCATTGTATTTGATCCCCCATACATTGTCCTACAGCTGTAAAGTACTCAGCATTGTGCTTTTTTTTTAATAGTCTCCACAAATGCACTTCTCCTGAGTTCTTTGCTAAAAGCTAAAATGCAATTCTCTCCTCAGACATTACTTTGTCTTTATCCGAAAATAAGTGTTTTATGTGCGTTGCCAATCTGCTCAAATGTATGTTTTTAGTTGGAACTAATGGACTTCTCTGTGAGTATAACGAAAATAGCAGCGAATGCAGAGAAAGGGACTAATGCAGGACTGCTTATGATCTATTAAAGTAGTTTGGACTATTGAAAACAAGTGCAGTAAAAGCCTTTTCATTTACCAAAATTAAAGTATTTTGTCCATGAAAGAAAGCGCACAACTCACATCATTACAGATATTGGCTGGTTTTGTTTTTTTTTTCCTGCGCAGGAAAATGTCAAGAAAAAGATGATTCCTTGCGCTGGAAACTTTGTTTCTCACCGTTGTGTTTGCTTCTGCTTGCAGTTCATGTGAAAGCGGGAACCTGTGAGGTAATTGCTGCACACCGATGCTGCAACAAGAACAAGATCGAAGAGAGATCCCAGACTGTCAAATGCTCCTGCTTCCCCGGACAGGTGGCGGGAACAACAAGAGCGGCTCCATCTTGTGTAGACGGTACGGCAGCCTTCTCATTATAGATTTTGCTAATGATACGAAACCGGCGTCTGATTAGGGGTAGAAATGCGGCGCGGTGCGAAGCTGTCACACTTGTCACTGTGCCTCTGGTGCCTATTTCATTGATTATTTGTGTACGAGAGGCTTATTGTATTAAAGAAAGGAAGGCGCAGTGTTGAGATTTGTGTTATTATATGATTGGAAGACTTCACTTTTCCCTCATTGTCGGATCGCCTGCACAGTACATTTACTTGACGCTGGTGTCTGTTTTTGAGGCCGTGTCAGATCTGTCCAGGCGAGTAGACAGAAGGTCATTTAATATCGTGTCAAAGTGGCCTCAGTTACAGGTGAATCGATCTCCTATCTTCTCCCCGCACTGTAATCACTCTGACAGGGGCTTCCTCGGTTTTGACAGTTCTCTTTTCACTGCAGAAATGTCAGGGGAAGCCGCTTCCCCCCCCCCCCTTCCAGGCCTCCTCAAAGTAACACAAGACCTTGAAGCACCAGTCTTCTGCATGCTTTTCTACTCTCGTCCACATACAAACAGCCGCCCTCCCGATGCCGAGCACATCTCCTCACAGCACTCGCAGGCTTGACATTGACCCTCGCCCTGTAATTCAGACCTGAAACACACAGGGCCAGAAACGACAGGCCTGCGGCGTCAAGCCAAGATCAAGAAGCTCTCTTCAATCACTCGGACGTACATGGAGGCTGAAGGTGCTTGTTGAGGCTCGCAGCAGGGGCAGGACCCGGCGCTGCACTTTCAACAGCGTGCTGCTAATTGCTTCCGGTACTGTTTTTTAAACAGCTCTCCTTCTTCCTCGCAGCGTCCATAGTTGCACAGAAGTGGTGGTGCCAGATGCATCCCTGCATGGACGGGGAGGAGTGCAAAGTCCTGCCAGATCTCAAGGATGGAGCTGCAGTACGGGAAACAAAGTTAAGACAACCAAGGTGCGTCTCACACACTGGTTTTTGGGGATGGAATAGTGGATGAACTTGAAATTATCCTGCTTCAAAGTATGAGGAACAAAAAAGATTTGTGAGAGCCGACAAATGACTGCAAATCCACGGCCTAGAATAATCGAAAAGGAATGTGACCCCGCAAAAATGGAAGAGCGCGAGGTAAAAAAGAAAGAAACAAGAGCGAGAGAGAGCACTGGAAGACTTTTATTAACTTCAGATGAGTGCAGAGCAGAGCAGGGAGAGTCGGAGGCGGCAGGAGAGAAAGATGTGACTCACAGGGGAGAGGTCTGTGAAGTGTGTCTCCAAGCAATCGGCTTACAACACTAGAAAGAGGTGAGTTAGGTTCAGCGTTCTCTTTAGCTACAGTCCCATTTTGTCATGGAAGTCTAACTACACCAAGTCAGTTTATTGCATTTTACTTAATCCGCTAATTCGCTTGAGCTATGTAGATCACACAGTCTGCAGTCCCAGAGCGGGGTGTGTGGTCGAACTCTTCTCAAGCCAAAGTCCAGAGCTCCTCTCCAGTGGAATAAAGCCACAGAATCCTCCACGGACCGTCTGGGCATTTTCCAATGTTGCTAAACATGATCGCATTCAGTGCAAGTTTAATGGTTTGCTTCTTTGGGTTATTTCACTTTCTTGGAAGTGTTCATTTTTGCCGTTAAATTTCAATTCTGTCCATTCAGTTTAGGGTTGTTTGTCTTCCACAAATACGTAAAAGTTTTAGCATATTTAACATGATATTATTTGAAGTCAGAAGTCAGTCTCTGGAACTAATTTTTCTCCCCAGTGGAGAAGCAAGATCACACAAAATTTGTTCAGGTAAGAACCTCGACTACCAATTAAATTATGTGTGCAGATTAGAGGCTTCTCCCCACCTCCTCATCGCACACACTGAACCAGTGTAAGGCCATAACATTTATTTTCAGTGTTTGATGTTTTCCTGTGTGAAACTAAAAAAAAAAAAACAAAAAAACAACAATTATTTCATGTGGGTTCCATTAATTTTCTTAAAAGCTCGATTAAAGACCGTGATTTTTTTCAACTCTTGAAGATGAAACATGCATCTGTTTTTGTTTGTTTCATGCGTGCACACGTACACACACACACAAACACACACACACACCACACACACAACACACACACACACACACACACACACACAGCAGCAACAACACCTGCACTCATATTGCATATTATTGTATTTTTTGTTCATTATGACAATAAAAACCAGACACATGCTTCCAATTGCAGCCCAGATGAGATTCATTTTCCGTGATGATAACAGATCCAGGTTGCTGCGACCATTTGGACATACAAGGTTTGCTTTTGTTTGAAGAGAAAAATTAGTGGGAGGTAAAAAAAAAAAAAAAAAAAAAATCATTGCTGCACAGTGTCAGGTGAATTTCAGAAATGACCTTCACATCATGCTGCCAGCGCACTGATACCGCTCTGCCACGAGCGTGTGAACGTGCTGTGGACGACATTTATTTAAAGTTCATATGGGATTATGAATTCAGTGACATCTCTTTGTTACATTATATAAGAGGAGCTGAAAACGCGGTGGTGTAGTGGTTAGCCTTCTCGCCAGACCCGGTTCGAGTCCAGGCTTGTTCGCTGCATGTGTTTTCTGGTTTCCTCCCACATTCCAGAAAAGTACCAGTGCTGTGTCAATACTCAGGTAATCACTTGATTGAAAAGTGATAAGCACTTCAAAAATAATGTAGTTCGATTCGTCTTTGATGGCATGGGAGTTCTCATTATTAGTCCTGGAGTGAACTCTGGGTTTTCATCTCAAGTTGACATCTGAGCTTGTTTTAAGACAGAGCCTAAGTAGAAAACAGAGTGTGGAGTGTCACAATCCTCTCTGAATATTCATGTTGTGCCACATTAATATATGCAACAACACATTTTTCTTGTTTCCGCATGGATCTGCTGTATAATTTCCCAGAAAACCCGAGTTTCAGGGTTGAAGAATAATTCACACTCTCACTCCCTGGTGAGAAAAACATATATTAGAGGATTAAATATTGAGATAGAATTACCACAGGACCCTGTTGTTAGTTGGAGGCTGAGGTGAGAAGGAAGACGTGGATGAGACATGAAAACAAAGCGCACTTGACTTCTTTGTAAATTGAAAAGTAATTATCGCCTCTGCAGCACACAGTGCGATTACACACCAATGAGCTCATCGGTACAAGTTGGAAACTGTAGCTCCCGGGGATTCATGGAATCATCACATGTATCTATCTGAACCTAAGGTTTCATTTTTAAGCTTCAACTGGCTCCAGTCGGTTCTACCTTTTCTACAAGCACAATAATATAATAATGATTTAAAAAGAGAAAATTGTTGAGTATGCCGTGACAAGACAGGGCAGAAGAGCTCAAGCTGTCGCACTTGTAGAGATTAATGGAGGTTATCTGGATGTGTGTTTTGGGTTTGAGGGTGTGTGGACCTGAAGTGGATGGCAGGTGAAGAGGGGGGACACAGTGGGCCCTTAGCCATCCATCACGGTCCACTGTTTGACTCACCAAACGCCTGTAGTTGAGCTCCCTTTTCCATTATTCATGGCTACAGGAGGCCTGGATGAAGCAGAGCTTTTTATTTTAGCTGGGTTAATAATTCATGGCCTCTCACACAGCCACGGGAAAGCAGCAACAGAGGCACAGACAAGCAGGGGTCCAGGTGGCTAGTAGAACCCGTCAGAACCTCCACTCTTTTTTGATTAGGGAGTCAGCGGGGGTCGCTCCATGCTTGTGGCCTTGCTGCCCCCCCCCACAGAGAGCCAGCGAGGGGACGGCTTGTGTTTGCTGGAGGGCGCCGTACCCAAGCTTCCTGGACAGTTAAGCGTCATTCTGAGGAATGAACGGGGGGGGCTTTCTGAGCATCCAGCGCAACCTTCTCAAGTCTGGCGTGGGCGCTGCGACGGTTCTTGTGAAGTCCTTTACTCCGTGAGCTAAAGTCCTCTGAAAGAAGCTTGAGCAGCTCTTTAAAAATGTGCTATCACAAAAAAAAATATCAAAGCTATCATTTCTGTTCAGGTCGGCGACTATGGAGCCTCTTGAACGAAAATACACTTTACGTCCCTTTCACAAGTAATACACTAGAGCTTTGTGAATTCACAAGTTGTCAAAGCAAGTCTGAGCAACATTTGTTCCTTTTTTAGCTCTGGGTTGAATAATAAAACTGTAATTATCATATTTCCCATTACTGAGCACCTGCTGCTGTCATTCTGAGCCTCTAAATCTAATATGGAGGATATCCGGCCATTCGCGGCTCGGTCTGATTGTTTTGTATGAGAAGTCTAAAGTGATTTTGGTCGAGTCGCAGCCGAGTTTGACTCTTTATTTCAGTGATTTATGGTTGTACCTTACTTGTTGAATGGGCAGAAAAGTAAAGTTTTTTTTTAGATTCTGGCAGGAGTTACTGTCTTTCAGTTTTACACCTGCCCAGTCCCGGGCAGCCACGCTCAAAATTAGTATTGACCTCTTCTGCAGGAAATTTACAATTGGCTGCGCTGCTGCGCTGCTTGTGTGACACATCAGCTGAGCTGTCGGCAACCGTGTGGGTTGATCTGGTCACTGATTCATTCATTGGGTTCGGCTGAAGTTGCATCAGTTAACAGGAGACGTACAGATCACTCCGCAGCTGTTGACGCCCGAGCTTCAGCTACCGTGAGAGACAGCAGCTCTGCAACTCTCCAACGGTCTACACACAAATGTCGGTAAATTTAACAACGCTAACCACTAGCTGAGGCGTTAATGCCAGGAATGTGTGGCGTTATTACTTCATAAAGCATTATTTACAAGACAAAGATGCTACATGAGCTTTTACCTAGTTAAGAGATAATCTATACCTCTTAAGGAAGGCTCAGCTTGATTTCCAATTACGTTATAAAACAGGCTGTTAATTTCTACTTCTTCTTCTTCTTCTTCTGTTGTACACTTAACCTGATACACAAACTCTCTGGAACTAGATTATACGCTTTTATCTTAATGACTTTATAAGGTCTTGAATTTAATGAACCCGTTAACTGATGTGGCTGTAAACACAAATTTATGCAAGTCTGTATTACTGCATTAGACACGTCATATTGTCGCCACCCTCTGAGTCCTGACTGTTTTCTTCCTGTTAAAAGGGAATTCATTCCACTGTTTCCCTGCGCTTGCTCAAGTGAAATAGATCAAATTTTTCTCTGTAAACAGGATTTGAGATGATCATGCTGTATTTGGTGGTAAATTATGCGTCCACCTTGAAGGAGAATTCTACTCCAAATTTAGCAGCCTTGATCATCCATCCATCCATCCATGCCATCCATCCATCATGCTTTATTCAGTTCAGACTCGGACGGAGAAGGAGCTGTTCCCAGCTAATAATGGGATAGGCAGGTTCAGCCTGGCCAGGTCAGCAGTCCATCAGTGAAAACAGAGAGAATCACACACACGTTCACAATTATGGCAATTTAGAGTGTCAGTCAACCTTAAATGTATGTGTTTTGAGTAAGCTCGGAAGGTTTTAGCTGTTTGTAATCAGCTGAGAACATAAAGCGGCCCTATATAATGCATGCAGGTAAAACAAGCAGTTAGGTGTTGGAAAGGAACACCTTAAACACCACAATAAATCGTTTCTTCCTTGATGTCCAGCGGTGGCTTTGTTGATGAAAGATGACGGTGTCGTCTCGGCTCGCGATGAAGTTGCGTCAGTAAATCAGACGTGTTACACGCCCTCCAGCCACTTTTCCTCGACAACTTCAGCTGTTGCCTCTTTCCGTGCATGTCCCCGAGCAGCCCGGTTTTATAGTCCTGCTGGTAATGTCAGGAATTAATAACCCTGACAGCTCCTGCTTTTCGGCTCCGATCAATCAGAGGACAGAAAGCAAAAAAAAACGCAGTCTTCCCTCTTGACAGGTGAAGAATGCTTTAGAGAATAGTGATGGAAATCTGTCCAAGAGAAATTTATTTTCATGCCATAATGACAATATGTTTTACTGAACTGCACCACAACTGTGAATAAAGAAGATGTGTATCGCAGCCTTGATGATGAATAAGCTGCTTGAAACGTATCAATCGTTTAGCACCTCTCGCTTCACTGTAAACTGCTGGAGGAGTGTGCTGAGATGTCACTGCTAATTAACATACAGCCACGATGGGCATGTATGTAACACCAGATTCATCAAGGCGTCGTCTCCTCACGCCTCACAGTGAGGGTTAGTTCTACAATGGTTTCAACAACCTATAATATTTTAATTTATCAATGAGAACATCAGTGAAGATAATTAAAATGCAGAATAAATATTCCATGAAATGCACAGGATGTTTAACTTAAACATCATCTTTCAAGCTTAGGTTCAAAACCAAGTTCAATCATCTGACCTTGAACTACACTGGCATTGTGAGTCCGATCTGAACATCCACACTATCAGCAGTCAAAAACTGCCATGAGGGACTCTGCTAACTTCACCCTCCAACACTTGCGTGCTGCTGTATGTGTTCATCTGTGCATGCAGGCATATCATGTCTCGTTGACAGTTGTTTCATACCACCGCTACCCAGGAGAGAGGTTTATTTAGTCCAAGGCCTCTTCTGATGTTTCAAATTTCTAAAAACTAAAGTGAAAAATACACATTTAGTGGCTGTGCTTCTCAACCGACTTCAACTAGCTAATATATAGGTACAAGAACATCATTTGAGGTATTTTGCAACGCCTCGTGTTCTTAATGACAAAATTAAACAGCCTTGATATTAATTAGATTAAAATATTTTGTGTCAGCTTGGAAGTCAAACATCTGATTAGCTTAAAGCCATAAGAAATAGCATGAGATGTCCATTGAGTTCAGAAAGAGGGAACTAAATCACCGTATTGATTACTGTTTTTTTTTAAGACATTGCTGGAGGAAGAAATCGAGCCTGTTATTTGTGATTTTTAGACAATAGGTCAAGAAAACGCCAGTGGGATTAAGAGAGCCATGCATAAAAACTGTGATTATTCAGAAAGGATCAATCCTTTTGTTCCTTTATGTGGATAATGATGAGGATAGACACACACACACGCACCACACACACACACCCACACACACACACACACACACACACACACACACACACACACACACACCCCCTCAGTAGCTCTCTATCAAAGGGTGGGTCCTTAGTTTGTTTGTCAATGAGACTTTGAACCACGGCTGACCAGTCAAGTGTGCTCTTTCATCCTGAAGCGGCTTAAGCATCAAACCCCGAGGAGCTGTCTTCTGTTCCACTGACTCTCCTTTGTGTTTTAACTCACCGATAACCCTCACAGTGACGCCCACAATGCCACAGCATGCTAATTACTTCAACAAGCTTTCGCCCGGCTTTGAAGGTTTTATTGCCGCGGACATGTTTAGTTTTAGTTTTGTTTGTTAACCTTTCTTCTCCTTCTTCTTTTTTTTTTTTTAGCTTTATATTTTTACTGCATGCGTATAAGGTATGAATACACCAGTGTGTTTAATAATGTTTTGATTTAATGAAAAGGCTTAACTCATAGTATGGAGACTGTTTGTCTGCAGCCTGCTGCCGCAACTGTAGCGAGACTGAATCATTTCCATATTCTCTCACACCCTCGGTTCCTGAGGATTGTCACATAGAAGTGAAAATTAAATTGTGCCTCCCCAAACAGCGAGCACTGTGTCATCAGCAGCAGCTCTAAGCGGCTGGAAAAAAAAAAAAAAAAATCACACTTCCATGAAATTTTCAGAATTACATCGCTCCGAACAGCGATTGCGTGTGATAAAGCCCCTCGTGGACTCAACTGGTGGAACGCCGCAAACTGCTAACCGAACGACATAACGTGCAGGCGCTCACCCCGGAACACCTGTTCTTATTTCTGTCGATGCGCCTCTGTGTGTGTGTGTGTGTGTGTGTGTGTGTGTTTTTTTTTTTTTTCCTGTGTGTGTTTTAAAGTGCCTCTAACATCACAGGACAAGTCAAAAAGTTACTTGTGTTCTACTTTTTAAAGGGCAAACCGACAAAGAACAGCGTTCACCTTCCAGAGTATTTTTAGAGTTAAAGTAGTACAAACTGCATCTTTCAATCCTTTGGATTAATATTCATGAAAACCTCTGAGATACTTACGCCGGCAGTGTGCCATCATGAATAATAATACAGCCCGTGTTTGCATGGAAATCATTGACCATGATGTACATTGCATTATTTCTGACTTCTCGCCGCTCACTGTCTTCCCACTTTTTTTTTGCCGTGTAACACCACGGATGTGGAATCATAAGCAGGCCGGCTGGGAATATGAACACCTTGAACCTGTCACACGTCTGACAGATAGACGATTGTTAGATGTGCAGCCCCCGGAGCAGCAGCTTGTTTAAATGAGGCAGCTGCAATTGACGGAGAGCTGAAACCATCCTTCAGCTGGCTGCTGGACAAACACATGAATCAGAGCGCACGAACCCGCGTTCGCCGCTTTCTTATGCCGCACATCAGCGATATGAGATAAACAATCACATTTGCATGCAGCGATGCGCTTCAGGAATGTTTAACCCCGGGCCTTTGTTATCGTTTTGTTCTTATTATAGTTGAAAAAACCGCTCAAGTTGTTTGGATTTTTCTCTTTTAATGTCATCTTCACTGATCCAGCATGTAGAGCTGAGATGAGGTACATTATGCTCATGTGGGTAAATGAAGAAAAACCAGACATTTAAAGGTTTTCACCTTTTTTTTCCCAACATTGTGTTGTCCGTCATTATTCAAAGCATCATTCTCCAACATATACATCACTACTGTATCTTTTTGCCTTCTGTTATATGAATCAATTGTACAGGCAATTTTGTTTTATTTTTATATCAAATACACTTTTTAAAAACTATTTCCTCTAATTTGTTGTCATTTGTGTCAGATTTGCTGCCCAAATCAGCATTACTTTGTTTCCCCACCTTCATTTTTCCTTTCTTTTGTTTGCAGGTCACCCGATAGTCGTCTGTTTTGAGCGCGACTCTCATTCAGAGCAAGATGCTATTTCTTCAACCGACATTGAGGACATTCGGATGTCTGTGTTTTAAGCTTTGGAGGAGGCCGGGGACCAACGAGCGCAGTAATCACGGACATTCCAGCGAACGAACGGGCGACCAGGGAGCTTCATAAAAGACTTGCATATCTAAAATCCTGACTTTTGATCCAGCATCAACAGTAGCCGTCTCTGAGCTGTACTGCCCACCAAATCTCTCTTTGTATTATAGTTTTGTTCCTACGAAGTAGAAGACTGAACAATGAGGACATTTATTGATGGACTGTGGATCACATCAGAAGAAGAAGAAAAGATCACCCTCAAGACAAAACCATGTGATGTGAAACTTTTTGTGTTATTTTGGTTTTGTTTTTTTTTTCTTCTTCTCTTGCCACAAAGAGCGCCGGACTCTGAATGCATTTCTGTGTTGAAGATCTAGTGAGATCATAAGCATTTCCATTCCTTTTAGCCTTATGGAGCAGATATCATTTCTGTTTCTGTTTGTTGATTTGAAAGTGGCCATCTCTCTTTTTTCTTCTTTTTAGTTTGTTAAGGCTGTGAAGCTTTTTTTTTTTTTTTTTCCAGAAAAGACAATGCCACAACAATAAAACCCAGAAAGATGTACTGATGTTGACTACAAGTTACCAAGGGCCTCACAGAGCTGAGTTCTGCCAAAATGTTTTATTGGTATATGTTGTTTTCGAACCCTGGTAACTATTACTCATTACAAATGTCAATATTATCTCAATAAATCTAACTCGATGGATATGAGTGTTGAGAAACGTGTGTGCTGATGCCATTTGCATATCCGACCGTTGTGCTGTATCGGCAGGAGCTGATGGGACTTGAAATTAGCAGGTCAAGCAAATAATCTGACAAAAAAACAAAAAAAAAACAAAAGAGCAGCAGGCGGAGAAGAGCTCACAGTTAATCAAGGTTGTGTTCACGGTGGAGCTGAAATGTGAAAATCAGCAAATGCAAAAATAGGACACTCAAAAAAAAAAAAAGGGAAAATACAAAAGAGAAAGTCTCACTACACAATTTTTCTCTTGACTTTACAAAAAGCCATCTGAAATCTGGTCCACAGAGGGACGGCTAATTAGCTCTCAGTCTAAAACAACACTAATCCTGTCTGATTCATCTCCTAAATTAGATGTTGGTGTCATCCAAGCCTTCATTCATTGTGTTAAAATTAAAGTTACCCATTGCCAACCAAACTTTTTTTTTCTTCCTCTTTGGTCCAAATCATTTCCCAGAGGACATTGCCTGTCAGAGGCATTGTAACTATGTTCATTAAAGCTTAAAAAACACCTCTTCGGAGGGAGCCAGGCTTGGTTCTGTGAAGCGGGAAGGTTTGGAGATAATTGATGTATGAAAAAAACAACCAAAAAAAAAAAAAAGATTATTTAGCTGCAATCCATCTGAATGAGTTTGATGTTCGTGCAGTAATTCTGGCATGTGCAGTGTGGTCATCATTTCAGAAATCAACATGAAGCTTTATTAGTCTCACAGGTTGGCAAACAGTTGATGTGTTTATTTTTCACCTGCATAACGTTAATGTACACCGTAGAGATCAGAGGCCAGCACACATAAAGCAGGAGCCCCTCCTCTCCTATGAAAATAAAATATCTTTTTGAAATGCTAATTCTCGGCATAGCTGTCATGTTCATGACTCCAAGAGACGATAGGAATAACCTCTGTTTAAGCCGCACAGCGCAAACGGTGAAAATGTGAAATTACGAAAAAACAGAAATGTTTAATTAGATGAGAGACACAAGCGGTTGGTTGTAAGAGAGCGTCTAGACTGCAAATAAACCATCCCCTTTGTCGGGCATTTCACATTTTGTACGTCAATTTCTGCCTGTAATTGAAACGGTACATTCACTACAGAACACTTCTTATTCTAAACACAATTAATTAGGCAAAAATGTGGAAAGCTCCGTCCCAAAGATCAGCCTCACGGGACTGCTGCTGAGGGGGAGGACTGCGAGGGGTTGCTATGGTTAGCAATCCAGGTTGCCTCTTGTTTGGTTAGAAATCATTAAATTACAGTAATGACTAATTTCTCATTCCTGCATGCAATTCGCCGGAGACTAGCATGGATTTAATAAAGAGCTGGCGATGAATTACAAACAGGCGCACGGCTGTGGGAAGGCTACGTGATTATACAGAGTAATTCAAAAGTGCATTAATAAAACAATACAGAAACATTGCTAAATCATTTGAGATAAAGGATATTTGCATAATTCATTAAGATTAATCAGACCAGGCAATCTACCACAGTGCTCCAAGGAAAAGAGAGAGAGAAGACATGAAGCCAATCCCTTGGAAAAACCCTTTCTATCTACAAACAATGATACAAATCTACCCTTGGATCAGAGAATTAACCTCTGTGCACTTTACAGCCCCTGCAGTGCCGAAACACAATCCTTCAGTCATTCACCTTTATGTGGGCTAATATTCTATTAATAATGAAAGATCTTTTCATACCACGGCTCCTCTGGGTTTTGCCGCTCTGCCATAAAAGACCTTCACAAAAGTTAAATGGAAATGCACTCTGCATGTTGGGAAACCACAGTGCGGCTCCGAGGTCTGGCTGTTTGACAATTTTTGTGGACTGCTATTGACTTGTAGGTTTCAGGCGGGCTGGGCCGTCATGATGGGGCTCGTTTTGTGAGAGATTCACCGATCACTCTGGCAAGAAATCACCTCAAACCGATGCGATGTTCACACAGTCGAGATCAGGTTTCACTGGTTTTAAAGGAATGCTTCAACATTTTGCCTTCAGCTGAGTCGATTCCAAGGTCAAAAGTGCAAATGCAGAAATGGCCAGTTTCTTCCAAAGGTGATATTGGAGGAAAGTGCATGCGCAGAATGTGAGCCGTCACACTGCAGCGTGACAAACGATGAGTCATGTTATAATTTTCTGCCCAACGACCCTGTTTTTCGCTTTTGTTTTTTTCTCCTGCCAAAGCCAGATCCCCCTGCTGAGCAGGCAGACTTCTTCTTCAGGAGAATCTTTTTTTTCTCTCATGGTTGTCACCAAGAAAACAGGCTCTGGTGTCTTCAGTTTTCAGTTTCAGAAACAAAATTGGACCCATACAGTTTAAGCACTGCTAAAAGCTCTGAGTGTAACATCAATATTGGCTTTCGCGGCTTTAAAGTCCTGCGAATCCTGTGAATCACGGCTGAGATGAGGACAATGTTTTCAGTCAACAGTGCTGAAAGCTCCTGATTCATCCAGTTAAACTGGTGATTCAGTGGAACCAGCTGACTTTGAAGACATGTTTAGAGATTCACTGAACACCTCCAGCGCCTCTTTCATGTCTGCTGGATGAATCTGTCACTGTAGCCAATTACATTTCATTACCGGGCAGATTTCTTTCTAATTCAGCATTTTTTTTCTTCTGTTAAAATATTCAGCATCCTCTCTATTTTCTTCTTATCAGGTGGGAAAATACCCTGGAAATTGCATTTAAATTGTCCTGGACATTAAACTTCTCCAGTATAACTCCTTCTAATGGGATTTTTTTTGAGATGTGTTATACTGTGTAGGTTATTAACTCATAGCTAGTTTCATTGCAGTTTTTACAGACTGATGCCTCTGAAGCTGTTGATTTAAATCCTCCATTTCTCCCCCCGTGGAATAAATTCCCTGGTCAGCTATCTGGAGGAGAGAATAATATTACCAAAATGGCATTTTCTCAGTGTGGTCAGAAAGGTGCCAGCATCTTATTGGAAGCAGATGACGCTGACTCACCAGTCCTATTATTATCTGAAGTCTAAAGCTTCATCTCAACCTCATCAGAGAGTTCTATTTCTAGAATTTACTATTTATTAGGAAATATCTCCAGTTAATCAATTAAATACTAAAGTTGATATAATTCAGAAAGCGCTAACTGCCAATTAGAGTGCATCTGAGCCTAATCCGAATCAAACAAGATTACAATCAGAGCTCTGTGAAGACAATTCTCCATCTCACAAAGAAAAAAAAAAAACGTCTTACAACACAGTGCATATTTAGATTTAAATGACGCAGGACTTCCACCTCACGAAATGTGCATCCCAAAAAAACAAAGCTCTCCGTTACACAAACACCATCTGGTGGGTTTGCCGGGGCTTTATCTTGACAGGACGAATTAGTTTGAAAAACTGTCAGATACACCAAGCGAAATTAGATTTCCTCATTTCATAATGAAGGCTGACAGACTGTAATGAAAAAGCACTCGATCTTGAAAACACCCCAGATGAACTGTAAAAGTCTGCCTGCAAAAACTTTCCCCCCTTTTTTTTTTTTTTCTTTAAAGATCTAATTGTGTTATTCACTCTTTTCAATATCAGAGGTATTTTTCCTCCATAAATTGGATGTTCTAATTCAGTTTTGCTTGGAGTTTGATGTTATTTCTGACGGCTGCTTGTGTTATTCTTGTCAACTGTAAGCAGTTTATTTTCAAGTGAGTTGTACGTCTTTCTTTCTCTCTCTCTCTCTCTCTCTCTCTCTCTCTCTCTCTCTCTCTCTCTCTCTCTCTCTCTCTCTCTCTCTCTCTCTCTGTGCATTGCTGTGACCTGAGGCATAATGGGATTATCCTGCTCAAGGCAAGACGCAGACGCCTTGAATTCTAATATCAAAGTATTCCTGGCTGTACCTGACACCTCCTCCTCTCTGTGTTTCTCATGCCTGACTGGACTGAGAGGCGATTAGCTCATGAATCACAACACTGCCTGCAAGCCGCTTCATCGCTCATTCACACGTTCTGCTGCGGCTTCCGACCCAAACTATATTCCTTCCTTTCACCCTCCCCGTACTGTACTCTCACAAACGCCGCCGACGCGTTCTGCGTGAAGCGAGTGTCAGCTGATCATACCGTGTTTATTTACCCCAAAAAAAAAAAATGCCGCGGAGCGGTCGGGGCGAAACGCTCGGCTCAGCAAGTCGGGAGCCGCGCAGCGTCCTGCAGGCGCCGTTTCCAAGTACAGTGTTGACAAGACATTAGTGCTGGCCGGTGCATTTGCTCTTGCCTCTCATCAGAGACCCTCTCAGCTCCCACACTGCATTATCACAATGCCCCCAGGTCAGTGGAAGGGCCTGCTGTAATTTGAAAAGGAAATTATCTTTTGTGGAACTTACTCAGACGGACCCAAAGTATAGGGGGAGAAGGAGGAGGCTGGGCGGGTGTCAACAGGCAGGGGGAGGGGGAGGGGGAGGGGGGGTTTGATAGGAAGGTGAAAAATTCTTCTTCCTGTCTTGGCAGCCTGTGAACGGGTTAATGGGAGCGAGGTTTGCAATGAGCTGATGTCTATCTGGGCGGGCAGAGACACACTAAATGACATTCTGATGGATTTCTAACTGACTTTTTTCTCCTTGGCCCCATTTTGCAATACGTAACCGCGCATTTATTTATTTATTTATCTCATTTCTTGACGCTCTAAATAGAATCCATTTGGCTGCTAATGGTCAGGTTGCTCTGCAGCAGCAGCGGGGGCAGTCCCACTGCGACACTTCATGATTGAGGGAACCAGGACACCATGCTAATGAAATCAAAGTGTCTTTGTTTCGTTCTTTCAGAGGTCGGCGGGGTCAATGGACTGTCACCCTGCTGAAAGGGGGCCTCCATCGTGTTTGTCTTCTCCAAAGTACAGAAATACAGCTGCCTCACTCTTTACTGAAAACTAGATAATCTATCTGTACATGAAGAACATCCAATGGATCATTTAATGCAGCAACGCATTCAATAACGAAATGTCAAAACATACAAAGATGTCTTAAACCACATGTCAGTAAAAATGACACATGAATTTCAAATTGCTGCACAGACTAAGTGATTAAATGGCCATGTTGGATGGATGGATGGATGACTTCACTCAGTTTTTTAATGTGTTCCATACTGCCAACAGTCCTGAAATGTTGTAAATTGTCAAAAGATTTTTTGATTGTTCATAACTAAAAGAACATTTGTTAACATGATACCACACTGCGCTGAGGTGATGAATAAATACGGTGCGATCAAAAACCAGGGTTTCATCCTGACGTAACAGCAGGCTTCAGACTTCCACTGTCGTCTGAACCGGTGTTTTTGAAGAATCCCCTTCAGTGGAGCTGAGTGGGCTCCACCTTAATAAGCACTCACAGCCGCTCTGCCACTCAGCTATGAAATATACATACGTTCTGAAAGCTGAAATCTGCCTTCTGCCGCCTCTGCATTTCAAATAAATGCTAAATTTGTCAACCTGCGGCAAACGATTAACGCTGAATTGTTTAATTTAGTCCCATCATTTGATGCTATTTTATATTGTTATCACTCTGTGGCTGACGGACATTCAGGCGCTGCCCTTTAATAGCCAGATGGAAGCGTACAGGTGGACCTAGGTGATTAATACAAATGATTTATCAAAGTAAATAGCTGGAGACGCTCACGCTCGTCTTCAAGCCAAAGAATGATTTAAGATCAGCAGCCCGTGAGGTACTGGGGGAACTTCCTCCAACAGATGTTCCTGACTAATTATCTATTGTAGCGCAGATCCCACAATCCCTCAGTTCCTCTGTTACCTTCCGGTGGGAGCCTGGTCATCCCTGCTTCATATCCTTGGCTTGGGCTTCACTTACCTGGAGCGCTCCCATCCATCTGCGAAGGGAAGCAGAGAGTCGCGCGGCGGAGCCCAGCAGCAACATATAGCACACCTTTAGCTGTCATTTTCAAGTGCAAACAGCCCCTTCTCCATATTCCTGTTCAGGATCAGCAGGAGAGGAGTTATATAAAGTGCAACGGTCTACAGCTGTTATGTTTCAGTGCACTTTGTGAACCGCAGAGGTGGAGTGTGCACGGATGAAGACATGCGGTTATTTATGGGAACAGACCCGCGAACGCACTCGCTAGATCGATACTTCAGAGTCAATTCCATTCAGGCTTCATTCAGGCATTCAATTCAACAAGTAGAATCAACTCAATAAATGCTTCAAAAACATGAAAGAGAAATACACAAGTTTACCGTTGTAAGCCCTGCAAGCAGATGCGACTTGATTTGGCAGAGGAATTAACATGATGCGAATCCCTTTTCGGAGGAGTTCAGCATCTGAAATGAAAATGAATTTTCCGCTCTTAACATCACTCCTTACAATGAGCATGTTGGCACATTTTATTCCCGATGAATAATTTAACAAAAAGAGCATTTACATGGAGCGCAAATTGAAACGGTTGCGCATGCTTTCGCAAACACGGCCTGAATATTTCAGGCGGTGAGTTTAGCTGCATCACATGGAAGGACAGGATACCTCGGCTCCTGTCAGCCGTCTGAACCTCCCCTGTCTTTACGAGCGTCTTCCACTCGGACTAATGGACTGGCTGGTCGAGAAAAACCCTTCTAAGACGCAGAGAGAACTCGAGCAGCGCCCGAGACAACCCGAGCCGGGGCAGAGTGGGGCTGGAATGGATTAAGATATGCCTGGCTGCCTTTCGCAGTCCTGTCAATGTGGGCTGGGTGTTTTTGCAGCACAGATCAGAGAGACACAGGAAGGTCATCGCCGCTGGGAAAAGGAGGCAGTGAAAATATTGTCCTGACAAGATGTAGAGTGACTTTTGCAACCCGAGGCTCGTGTTTCAGATTAAACCACGTTGGCTGATAGAGGAGGTGAAGTCAAAGGAGGTGTAAACGAGGGATGTGAAGGGTGTTGATGCCGCCACCTTCGAATTAGCAGACTCTTCCTTCATGCGAGGAGAATTTAACCAAACAAATTATGAAGCATCTCTGAATCTTCCTTGAATTTATTAAATTTAACAATCATGACAAATGTAATCAATGAAATCAAAATTAGAAATAACCACATTATAACACGTCTGTAGGCCAGAAATACTGAGAAATGTATTTGGATTCTCTTTCAAACACACAAGTGGAAAAAGCAAAACAAAAAAAAAAGCACCAATATCACAACATAAAGAAAACAATACAATAAATGACTGTGTGCTGTCACCACTAAGTTATAACATAAAGAAATGGTGAACGGTAAATGGACTACAAATATATAGTGCTTTTTATGCTGCTGGAGCAATGTTGCAAATCACATTTACCCATTCACACACACACACATTCACACACCAGTGGAAATGAACTCCTCACAAGTCACCACAGTGCATCAAGTGACGACGATCCACTGCAGCATCACTTAAAAAAATCTTCATTTATCTAAGTGAAAACTTTGGCTGCAATCAGGGAAAGGGGAGTTTTCCCTTTTTGAAAATAAATGTGTTTTCCTTCAGTAATCAGTGATTTCTTTCTGTGGGCAAAACTTTGAAATCATTATTTCAGGCATGAGACAGAATGACAAACCTGTTTTCCTTTTCAAATATTCATCTTACAAACCACTGAGCTTATTTTTTACTTTCTTTGTTGCATAATTTTAGGAGTGGGGAGTTCATTAACTCATGCTGCTGTTGAAGAAGACATGGGAGTTTTTATAACAACTTGTGAATCATATTTCCAAACAGCTCAGTGGAAATCTGAAAAATGAACTGAAAGCATGCAGATTCATTATAGATAGACACAATTCAATAATAGAGAAATGCCCTTTTTTTCTGCCTGAGGGAGAAATGTCTTCTAAGTGAGTACACTTTGATGCTCTTTACTGGATTTCTCTAGTTTGTTTGTTTTCGTTATTGCTCATTAGGCCTGCTGGTTGTGGAAACATTATGCAGGTTTTCCTTTTTATATCTCGGCGCTTTGGCAGTTCAGGTTTGGCGCTGGCACGGGCCAGAAAGGCCTCGGCAGCGTTCTTCATCAGTTTTGGCTGATTCAGGGTTGTTAGCCATTTTTAATTTCCCATTAGACTCACAAAAACTGTATTCATGTTCCCTCTCAGGTAACTCATTAATTTACCGTGATGCATGCGAGATAGTAAGCGAGGGCCGCTTGCCAAGAGTTGGTTAGCAGTTTATGCATAAAAGAAATACAGAGTGGAGCAGATGGTTACATTAGGGACTGATGATACTGACACAATGCAGGGTGTGAAAATGTCTGCATGCTTGTGTGCAGGTGTGAATAAATTACACCTCTGCTATAACACAGACCGACGATGACATGGACAGAGCATGTACTTCCTGACATTAATTGTGTGTTTTTGCGAAATAAAAACCCGTTTCCAAATTTTCCGAGCTGACTGAGCCGATCCGGGATGATTTTGAGCGTTATGAAGGGGAGCGTTTGCTCATGGAGATGGCACACACTCGCCTGTGGTGTCCGAACAAGCCCGACAGAAGGCTCGCTCCCCTCCACGCTGCAGGACTTCACTTCCATTAAACTCTGGGCGAGTTTCAGCACACTCGCCTTTGTTCTCCGATCAGTGCCACCATTTTTTTTTTTTACCAGCACTCCATGCGGTTCACCAATGAAGATGGCATCATGAAGAACGTGCAAAGGTAAGGTTACATTACAGCAGAGGGAGTAAATAAAACTGCATCGGTAGAAACGGTCTATTTGGCTGCTCCCCTTGTAAGACGTTCACATTAAAAGGGTCAGCAAGGCAGAGGAACATCTCCCGTCAATAAGTTTGTGAGTCCCTTCTGTTGTCCGTGCTCTCGCACCCCCCCACCTGCCTTTCTCTCTGCAGGTATCGCTGGCTGTGAAGCTAAAAGTTCCTGATCCTGTTTGCGGTCTCATTAACTTGCACCACATTGATTATTATCCTGTTGTTCAATTAGCAGTTTGTTTTTCTCTTCCCAATTTCTTTCTTTTCTTGCCAACCCTGTACTTGAACCTGTTCAGGCAGACTGCTGCTACCTCTAAGTCTGATTCTACTGTTTCTTCTTCTTCTTGCATGAAGGGTGTTTTCCCTTTTTCTCGCGCTGTGTGGCAAATCCCTTTGTGGGATTATTCAATTTGTGTTAACGACTGTGAACCTACTATAATGTAATTGTTGGTGTTTGTGTTCCCAGTGGATTGAAGCACCTTGCATTGCAGCTTTCTGCCACAGTGTAAAGGACTTTGATGCTGCTGAAGTGGAGGAAATGTGCCATATGAATGAAGCCCAAGTACAGTGTGACTCCAACCTGGAATAGATTGAAACGTATCACCGATGTTAAAGTTACGCTACTTTCATCACATGATCGGTGAGTTTTCTTTTTCATAAATGAACAGGAGGAAATACATTTTTCTCAACATTGTAAGATTAAATCACACCGCGCCTCCTTTCTTCAGGAGCTGGAAGCATCTCTCACCAGCAAGGGATTCATTCATCAAACCTGTTATTGATTAAAAAGCTGTCAATTCAGGTTTTGTTATTCTTTTTTTAATTTATGGCTTTATTTTTTGTTGTGAACCTCTTTCTTTTTATTTGAACAGGCTGGAATTACACTGAGCCTTGAGACACGATGTCAGTGCTTTTTTTAAATGACACAAAGCACTGGCACATCTGGGTCTCAGAATGAGTATTGTGTTATAGTGAATGAATACGTAGCTGAGAGGCCGACACACAAAAGGGATCAAACGAGTGTTTGACTGATGATTTATTGACTGATTCTGTGTTGTGACTCACCATCGAGTGACATTTTCATAGGAAACGGTCGGAATGTGAACAAAGCTTCCCGTCCATTTTGAAAGTAAATCATCCAAAGTGAAAACCATCAACCGGAAATATCAGAAAAACAAACTTCGACATCAATAACAAAATAAATGTGAGAAACATAAGGAAATAAATGGGTGGCAAATTTATTTCAGTTTTGCCAACAGAATCTAGTCATTGAGTTTATCTGACAGTGAAAGAGTTAATGAACTAAAAGTATACTCTCTGAAATGTACTCAAGTACAAAAGTGAAATGCAGAAAAAATATTGTTAATTGTGTTAATACACAATTTTAAGGCATATCAGATATTTAAACATTTGAATTTTACTCTAACTCAAAAACACCAAAATTCTTAATAGTCAGATATAAATGCAACTTAATTACTGTTAAATGAATCAGCCACTGCAGCTTCACCATGGATCACTGTTAGCTGCTTTTTATTTAACTTTAACTGTGATTTTCCCTCATAGAGGTCAAAGGATTATCAAGCTTGTCGGAAGTAAAGAGTACAGACACCTATGCTCAAAGTCGTCTGAAAAATAAATAAGGATATTATAAACATCTACTTAAGTACAGTAACAAAGTGCAAATCTTTTATGGCATTTACTTTTTTCTAAAGGTGTTTTGAATCCATGACAGTGTCTGAATATTTCCACCGATCACAAATGCAAATCTTGCAGCAAAGGTTGAAGCTGAGTTGAAGTAAACTCTAAGGTTTCCATCATGCAAACACCTCTTTCACATCATTAGAATATGTCTTTTCATGATGTGAAGATCCTGATGTTATGTTTTTCATCTTTTTCAAGGATGGCAAACATACCAGACATGAAAGTAGTAATCAGTGTGAAGATGAAAAGAACCAAAGGAGCCCTCATGGATGAACCTCTGAGGGGCTGGAGACATTGCAATTATAGAAACTATTGACTTGTGTTTCCCAAGGTATGATCAATTGCAGTAAAATAATGACATCTCTGTGTTGTTTTGACCCATTCACTGCAAAGGCAATTTATTTTGTGTGACAGCAGGCTTGCAAGGGACAACTTAGCTGATGTGTGCCAGAGATCACAGGGAGGAGGGTTTTCAGCCGGAAAGACGGAGAAGAGAAGCGGAGAAAGGTCGCTACTTTACAGGTTCGCCCACATTAACCTCTCGGTGGATCCCTTCCCTCACACACATTCAGCAACAGCAATTTAATTTTGAGCATTTTAATCACACAGCCAATATTATTTATGTTTTTGAGACTGAACAACCTTCACAGATTTATTGCATTCAGTATACTTTCTGAATAAAAAGACTTAAAGCTATTGTCAAAATTCTATAATATGTGTCGGGTTCACAGTCCGTGTGTGTGGCGTGTTCTCACACTGGCTTGTGGCTCCACCCTCCGTGTGTCTCACCTTGATTACCCTTGAGCGTCAGCAGCTGTGCCTCATTCTCTCCCCACTCCCAATGTGCTCATGAGCGGCGTCCTCAGTCTTGCCAGTTGCCAGTTTGTCTCTCATGTCTGCATCTGTTGGGGAGCGTCTGTGCCAGCCTCTACCTCGCCTCGTAAGTTTTCTCTTGTACCTGCTCGACGGGTTTTCTGCAAACCGATCCCTAGTCGTCTTTTGACTAAGCATAAACTGACAAAACCATGTTCCACCCTCTGCCTGGGTTCCTGACATTATGATTTAAAGGTCAAAGGTTAATGAAGAGCAAAAGTATTTTTCTAAAAGCCAAATCACTACAGTCATTAATCTTTGTTTCAGGTTTGTAGTGCAGTCTTCCTTGGAGTTTGTAATGTGCTCGGTATAAATCCCAAATGCAAAATATATATAGATTCATATAAACGACTAATTCAAAATAATTTGTGATTTTGTGTAATCTATCTTCACAGGACTATCCCCGCAAAAATATTCAATTAAAAATACATTAAATTATATTAAATGTAATGGCCCTAGTAAGTGCTTTTGTAAGTTATTTAAAAAAAATCATTTAAAATACTTTCAAATCTAAATAATAGCGAATGGCACAATACAGTAAATCAACCAATTCTCATTGAGCAGGTGTTTCCCAAATATTTGTATATTCACAGCTCTGGTGGGAGAAATGAATCACAATTCAGTGTGGAAAATAGCAGTAAAATTGAGAATTGTAGAATTTCCTTTGGGTTTCTATATTTATACATTCAGCTGTGAAGGAGTCAGTTCCTCACCTGCCATGAACAGCCGTGCACGTCACTGATAAACTACACACAATTACCATACTGTGTTGGATTTTGGAGTGACGTGCTTGGTCTATTGTTGCTTATATTTGTCTGTTTCTGTTTTTGCTTCCTAAATCTGCCTCTTATTATTGTCTTGACATCTGCCGGTTGCTCATTCCTGCTCTGGTGCTATTGTTGCTGTTTTCTCCAGAAATAACTGTGCAATTGTTTTAAATTTATGCATTTAATGCAGCTGATTTGGTGAGTGGAGAAATGATGTTGTTTTGAATTGCTTCCGGCATGGTTTTGTGTTGAAATAGATTTTGCGGGATTGTTTCTGCTCTTGTTGTTGTCTTTTATTTTAGGAATTTGTTTCAGCTTCAGTTAACTACTTTGCAGAGGGGAAAACCTGTTGTTCATTCCCCTTCACTATTTGTCGTAGGTAAACTCAAAAGGACATCTGTCACATACAGTAGGAATATAGTTGTATCTGCATTGTCTTCAGAGTCAGCAACAAGCATGAGTGAAATATATTTTGGGAAAAAAAAAAGTACTGTTGTTGAAGAGCTTTGATACACACACATTTGTGTGCCTTCTTTGTAAGAACGTGTTTTCACTTGACTATAAAAAGGGACGAAACCAAAGTTTCTCTCCACTACAAAACACCTCCATATCTCTGTTCCTGAACCAAAACCACAGATCATAGGCCTGCACTGGGAGGTGAGCTCAACATGTGGGATATCTCTCCGTTCTATGGGTTGACAAACCCAGACATGTGCAATCCTTGATAAGCGGCGCCACGAAGCTGGTTATCAGCTCGGTAATTCAACCCAGGGTTTTCCAATCATGATCAGCGAGCGTTCACATAAAAGGGAAGGCATTTGGAGCGTCTGACGTTTCGCAAATCCTGCAGAGCGGTTTGTTTAATGGAGGAACAGACAATCGCATCATCCAAGCCAAAAGCAAAACTGTAGCAGCAGCAAAAAAAAAAAAAAAAGAAATCATTTTTGCAGAAAATCATGCTTTATTAATGCTTAACTTTTTGGCACAGACCATTGAGGTAGAGCTTACCCAATGTCCTCCTTTAGTTTCTATTTTCTATTGAGTTCTTGAGTCTGCTCTCTCCTTTGTGAGTGCGTTTCGTGTTGGAGTATTAATTCCTCACCGTGACGGCACGAGTAGTCATGCGTCCCATAAATTCATGTTTCTGCAGCTGTGCCACGTGTGACCTTTTTTACTGACCTCATTATTTCAGATGCAGTCCTTGTGGAGCTAAACGAACTTGGGAACAAGTCCAGGAAAAGTACAAAAACATACTTGAAAGCGCTGACCCTCTCATACCAAGCAGGACCTTTTGAGAATGTTCAGGATGTGGCGCTTTTATACTCGTTGATCTCTTATCCAGATCATAACCTGGTTAGCCGTTCAGGACATTTACCCCAGTAAGAAGTGAACCAACTTCCTAGTATGGAAAACCCAGGGTTAGTCCTGCTTCGTAGTACAGACCTCAGGACAAAATGGTAACATGCAACTTTGGAAATAAGTCAAAAATGCTTCACATAGTGAGCCGGAGTCGTGACTGGCCCCGTTTCCACGAGCTTCTGTAAAGTGAATGCAATCTCTCATTCAACGGCTCTTTCATCCGTCTCTCTGAAAAAAAAAAGAAGGGTCTTCTTGGGGTTTCCTTTACATATTTTAAGACAACTCAGCATCTAGCAGAGAAGTTGTCATAAGAAACTGAAACTCTTACATCATTATGATTTGATTTCATTCACAGCGGAGATATTCATCAGCGCTCTCTTTGCAGTCTGAAAACCTTCTCAGCCGCTCTTATTGTTATGACACTGACCGCTGCGACATTAAGCCTACCAGCAGAGGATAAAGGTCCGGAAGGCTTTTAATGGCATAAATATTACATAAAAAAAAAAAACCTGTGTAATGCGATGAGTTATCGTCTCCTCTGAAACAGAATGTTGAAGTTCTGGTGTCACTGTGGCTTTCCTGGAGGAGCAAACACGTGGCAGCCCCTGTATTGTCAGGAGTCTTTAAAGTTTAGAAATACGTACAATATTTACAGCGACAGCACTTGTAAACAACCGTCTGAGTTTTTTCGAGCATGACCAGTTAATTATCTTTTACAGAAACTAATGGCTACTTCTGTGACCTGAGCGTTCGTACTTGAGAGGCACAGACTGCAGCAAGGTCACTGAATGCAATCAACGCCACATAATGCAACGCAAGAAAAGGATAGATTGTGTACTTCAAGCCATAAATTTATGAGCTGGTGATTACGGGTAACTTCACTTTGTGCGACCCTGCTGGATTCATCTGAGGGAAGTAATTTGTGCCGGGATGAGCGGGTTGTTTACGCCTCCGTGATGTTGACAGCTGTAGGCTGGAGGCGTTTTACTCTCACGTCTGTTTCAATGTGAAATCTGAAGAAATGCCTTCAGGGCAATTCTTTGGTATCTGCACACATGTTCACTCTGACTCAAAGATGAACTGGTTCTTGTGACCCTGATCAGCCTCGTGTCAAGGTCACAGGGATAACAGGATTTTTTCCCGTTCATGTAGTGCATATGGAACAAGTCAAAGGACTTGCTTCAAGTTTGACACACATTCCTTTCAGTCAGAGTTGACCTGATTATCAGTCTGCTGCCAAACATCAAAAGGCCAGGAGCTTCTTGACCCCATGATTAGAAACAATTTATCTAGAGAAAGCCTATAGAAATGTGTATTTTATTTGCCATTAATATCCACGTGTCCTAAGGATTCAGCCAGGTTTTGGTATTCAGTTGCGAAGCTCATCATGAACCTCGGTCTTCCTACTTTTTCAATCCAATATCCAGAATCCTGCCTGTTTTACATTCAAATAATTTCTCAGCATTTTACCATAACGACTCTGGACACACATGTCAGTTACTACTTGTCTGTTTGGTTAAGGTATAGAACAAGGAGTAACTGGTTTAGACTTGGACTTTGGATGTTATAGACATGTCTGAAAGACCTGAAAGTCTTTATCTCACATAGCATCAGATCCCTCAATTCAACCCTGTAATGGAGGGACTGGACCAGCTCTTGATTCAAGCCAGGGAGCCTTAAGGGCAAGTTCCAAAATTAAAAGCAGTAAGAACAACAATGCCTAAAAGTTAATGGGCGAAACAGAAACTTGTTGTGGAAAAACAAACACAAGTCAACATTTCAGAGGAGATTATTGATGTGACATGAGTAAGACCCAGAGCAGACCATATGCTCATATAGCGGCTTAAATCGGTGGATGTTTGGCTTCGCTTTAGTGTGATATCCATTCTGTTTAACTCCACATACAGACTCATAAAAACATTTTCACGTGGTTCTAAATGTAGATATTGTGAAATTCCCATTTTTCCTCAGTTTACGTTCTCATCTGAATTGTGGAGAATTTTGTTACTTGGTTGTAATTTATTAAATGCTTTGAATACAATTATTGATATATAATATTTTACAAGATCATGGATTCGTACTAGTTGACTGTTTACTGAATAAACAGTTTGAGTGTGTTCTAGAAATCCAACCTTGTGAATGATCCGCACTGCTTGTTTCTGTAATGTGGTAAAGGATTGATTGTGTACCGGTCACTGTTTCCCCAAACTTCAACACGATATGTGAAGTGTGAAAGTATCAAGGAGGACTAAAAAGAATGGGGTGAATTTTCATCAGAATGTCTTCTTACTTAATTGATAAGCTTTTGGACATTTTTTGTTTCATTGTCTGATCTGGGCTTTCCATGATAATTTACTGTCTCTTATAATTCCTAAAAATGTATTCTTGTTCCCATTTTCGATTTGGACACACTCATTTTCAGTAATTATGAATTGGTTGTAGAATTTTCCAACATCATTTTCTCAATGATTTTCAGGACAATCATGACTGGAGCTGTTGCTCATCACTGGGATAAACGACTATTGTAAGGTTGAATTCTGCATGCCTACCTCTTAGAATTAATCTTCTGTCAAATATAATCAAAGCCCATCGTTTCATACTGTCTAAGCATTTTAAAGGAGGAGAGATCTTTACTTTTTAATACCATCAAAGTGAGAAAATACTTCAGTCTCTTTCCTCCTCTTCTTCACTAGAGGCCTTTATAGTTTTATCTCAAAATTATTACAGGAACAATTTACTGATGATAAATGCCATTTTAATCAGTTTAATACTGAATATAGCTTCCTTATAGACTTGCTTGTGGATTTTTACTTGCGATAGAGAAGCAGATTGAAGTGATCATTGTGCTTTCCTGTGAAAACCATCTCAATATGAATTCCTTCTTTTGCACTCGCATATCTGTATTGTCTTTTGACACAGACAAATGGGACAATTGTGGACAGTAGAAAAAGTACTCCAAGTCCTCTGGCATGCTCAAAGAAAACGATCCATCAGGCACCGACCGACCCCTCGGCTCGTGCCTCTGCCTTGTCTGCAAATCGCTTAAATCCCAATCCCAGTTCCACCCACACATCCATCCTCACTGTATTGCGGCTTTCTCTCATGAATGAATGGCACTTCTTGGGCACAAGAACCCTTTAATCCGTCTACAGAAGGATCTATAGTAGTAGAAGATGAGGTCCAACTGGTATTGTACTATTTGCTTGGCAGAGGTTAATTTAGACCTGCCAGATGGCTCCATTCTTCAGATAAATACAGCACTATTCTCATTATAAGTGTTTGCTAGGTGTGTTTGTTTGCTCACCTGGAATTTAATCAAAATATATCTAAAAGTGGTAAAGAAATCAATATTTGAAATATTCTATTCTGTTGGTTCAGTTCAAACAGTTTGCCTGATCTTTAAACTGGGAGTAATCAGATAATTGCTACTGAGTCTGATTTGTTCACACACTCCTCAACAACCCTGGTTTTCTTTGGTATAAATGAAGTGATGTGAGGATTTTAGTTCAGTTTAGTTTCACATTTGTCTGCTCTTCAGTCCAGAAGTGGATATTTGGCAACTTTCTGCTGCAGCATGTTTTTTTTTTTTTTTTGTGTGCTACCAAACAAAGCTCAATATGGAGGTTCAGCCATTCAAGTAAATTCAGTTTATCCATCCACAAGCAAACATGTTGATTTCTGCATCCAGTTTCCTATCTGCTTTTAATTTTTCTCGGTGTTTTAATGTTCAGCGTCCTTGGGTGTTGTGAAAGGCGCTTTTAAATTGAATAAATTATTATTATTATTATTATTATCCTGTTCGATCTTCTTCAACATTCCTTTGGGCCATCACATTCTGTTGAGGTTTCTTATCACTGTTAAAAAAAAATGCAACTTTCTTTAGCTGCACCTTCATACTTTTTTTTTCTTCTAAATCAATGTCTCCTGAATGATTCCTCCTTAATTAAACCAGTTTTCATTGATTCCATGTTGAAATTATTCTTGGAACATTCAATCATTTATTTTTAACAAATCCCATGAAAACAGCGACGCCAACCACTGAGCTGAAGCTCTCCAGATGCTGTGTTGCTGACATGCTCGCTCAATAAAATGAACACGTTCACTGTAGACTGTCTTAAGGAAATATCAACATACAGTGCCTTGCTGCTCTAAATACATGCTTACATGATACTTGCTGCTAAAAATAGGCACAAATGGCACATTGTCCGTTTGCTCCAGTTTGACTAACGATTGCTGAAAACTTCCGTGTCCAGCTGTTTGGTTTGGTTTGGCCTTTTATAAATGATACTTAAGGTGTACTTTCAGGAGGAAATGAGCTCAGGGATTGTGAGAGGTGGGGTTAGTACGGTAAAAACACTTGACAACAACAGCGATGCCAACCTAAGTCCCTCTCTCGTACCCTTTACATGCTTCCTATCTGCGTTTTGCCGGTGTTGCGGTTACAATAGCCTGAGGTTAAAGTCACAGTGTGCTCCTTGCACCTCATGAAGTTGTAAATTCTCTGCCTTTGGCCTTTTTTTCATGAATCATCAACGCTTATGTGCATAGAAACAAGTACCACTCTGTTCTTAACAGTGTTTATTGGTACTTCATTAGAACCCTTTAAAATAAACTAAGCTTCCATGACTTCATTTGATTCGTCGTATATCTCCAAGGCGATGCTTGATCTCACCTTCTACATTACACCTTATCACATTCAGCTGTGACGTTGTTCCGTCCTCCAGCTGTTTTAGATCTTTTCCATCTGTGAGTCACAGCGGGTACTCACTCAGTTTTTCTCGCTCTTTTTTAATTTTTCATATGTATGAGAATCGCCGCACAAGGTCTTAACACACCAGCAAATGCCAGCTCATATGTCTTGTCATAAGTGGGGAATGGAGTGGAGGTGGGGGGATAGCAATCACTCTTTTTTTTCTTTTTTTTTCCGTGATAAAGGACTAAGAGGTGATGAGGCGGAAGCACGCGTTTCACAGAGCAGTTTCTTTAATTAGTCGCCTGAGTCTTGAAAATACAAACACACACACAAAAAAAAAAGAAATGCAAAGAGGAAAGGAGGTAGATATGGAGGGAGATGAGGTTGTTAATTCCATTGCTGTCCGCTTGCATTTGAACACTCATTAATCTGAGACGGGGCACACCCTGTTGTCTTGCTGAGCATCTTTTATAAAAACGAGCATTAGCACTTCTGCTGCACTGAGAAATTGTCAGTGATGTTTCACAGGAGAGATGTGCTGAGAGGGAGCGAGGGAGAAATGGATGCTGTTAGCATACTGAGCTTCTCCGCTCTCCTTCTTCACAACACTTGGGGCCTCTTTGCCGGCAAAGCGAAGCTGTAACTGCTTCCACACGAGCAGAGCCCGCACCGTGACCTTCAAAGTTTTCCACGAATACCAATGAAGTGCGACGACTTGGACGTTAAATTTGTCGTCGTATTATTGCTAATTGAGTTATTGTTGGCAAAGATGAACGCGCTCGCTCCATTTGTTTTGCTATTAGCGCTGATGTGATATCAGGGATGATTTAGACATAGTTTCTTTTCCCTCAATTAGAGTAATGCAATCTGTGTTTACGGAATACATCTCCATGCACTAAAAATATCCGTTGTAATTGAAAGCCAGGCAATTAATTTAGCACACAATAAGTCAATGGAAATTGAACAAAGGGTGATGTTTGTGTCATTAACTCGGTGCAATGGGTAATTCATAAGCTCTGTGTTGTGCATATGAGCATCATCTGCATGCCTGCATATTCATTACCCCGGCTACATAATTCACAGAGCAAGAAGTCTGAACAAAGGTGAATGACAGGCTGAACCTTCCAACCATCCGTCACCTGCTGGAGGTACGGCCTGTCGCAGCAGTGTGTGTGTGTGTGTGTGCACCTGCGGGTGGAGAGAGCTCCTCCTCTCTCCAATCCTCTCTCCACTCTTCCCCAGGCTTTGGCGCCTTCCTCTTCTCTTGGACCCTTGTCAATATCACCTCTGCTGCCTCCATTCTGCCCAGAGGAGAGCACCACTCAGCTGGGTCCGGGGTGCCCCCCCCCCCCCACTCTCGTCCCGCCATTAATCCACTCCTTGGGCAGACAGAATCCATCTCCCCTCGGCACCTGTTTGACAGAGGGTAAAAACAGGGATGAGATAGCAGGGCGCGGATCAATCCCTTCGATCCCCGTCTCCATCTCAGCAGTCATTCATCAGCCAGTGGTTGTTGTTGTTGATGTTGGTGGTGTTGTTTAGTCTGACACTGGCCAATGCCAAGCCACTGAAAATGGAACAGCTGAATTATAGCCAAGTAGAAGGATGTATCAAAGGGCAATATTAAGAGAGGATTTCATTTAGAAATGCAATAGCATTTTTTTTTAACTTAGAAATGTAATGTTAGAGGAAATGAAGGCATTTCTCTTTATTTGCAATGAGGATATGAAATAATATGAGGTTTGATCATACAAATATATGTATTCATTTTTAGCATGCATCCAGAAACTTGGAGTTATGGTGCTGCTTTGCAAAAGACTGGAATGACGGGAAGCTACTAAAACATGACCGTCGAACAATTTGCAGAAACACAGAAATATTCCAACCATGGAAACAATTAACTCAAAGTCAAGAGATAAATCTGATCTTGAGTGCAAAATATTGCATTTTATACAAACAATATTTATTGGTAAAAAGTAATAGGCCTTCATGGGCTTTTTAAAAAAATTTTTTTTAATAAATTAGTTAGGTAAATAAACTTGGCCTGTCTGTCCTTCTTCTGTGCGTGTTTGTGTGTTTTTGTGTTCCAATTGGCTTTTTTTTTTTTCCCCCGCTTAAATTAATCATCATTCTTCCTGAGTCCAACCAGCCTCATGTGGTTTTCGGTCGGGTTTTTGATCACTCAAGGAGAAGCACTCACCCTCCATTAGAGGTGATGTGAGTTTTACTGTGTGTGTTTGCAGTAACCCGCTCGCCCTAATGTTCCTGTCCCTGTCACTATGCCCCTTGCTTTTAATGATACAGTACCCAATGCAGTATGGCTACTGCTGACAAGCTGGGACCTTAGCTTTGATGTTTGTCCTTTGTGTGTTCCCAATAACACATTGCAGCTTTAAAGTGATTGGTGAAGGGTGGGGCAGCAGCTCTCCTCTAACCCCACTTCAAGGTGGGAGTGAGAAGAAGAGAATCGGTAATATCTGAAAAAGCGAGCAGACAGAAGCATATACGGGGACTGCATTTGGTCTGAATTAGCTTCATCTGAAATGTTAAACTACGATGAAACGCTTACAGACTACACTTATCAAACAAAGCGGAATTCCTGAATAAATTGTGGCTGCAACCACCGAAGAGTACAAATCACCAAAATTAATTTGGATTAAAACAAGTCAGCATGCGGCGCTTAAAACATTTGAAAGGAAGGGAAGTTGTTCCCCCACAGGTTTTGAGAACGATATGTGGAATAGAATTCATAAGTCAGTGCTCCTTGACTGCATGCAGGGATATGTTCGCTACATCTTTAAATGATGGATGGCACAACACAGTTTCTCACTAAGGAGAGGACGGAGCAACAGAAACTGTGCAGAAAAAGAATGGAAGACGGAGCCTGATGAAAAGGCTTGTGTCACACCCTCCGGTGAGATGTTTCTACTGCCTGTTGGGCAGATTGCAACAACAAACTTTGTAGTGTTTTAATGATGGCTTGGATCAGTCTGCACCCCCTCAAAAAAGCATCAATCTGGCTACAAATCATCAAAAAAAAAGAAACGGTTCAACTCCAGGCTGGACGTGGTGTGAGCCTTGCCTTTTGGTGAAAGGATTAAAAGAAGCAGCTCAAATGTATAAAATCAACAGTCCACGAGTGACTTCTGCCACTTTATATGTGAGAAGAGTTGATGAAATGCATCACTTTGGCCTTTATTGTAAAGCCCCCAAGCAGAGGCGGAGCGTGGGTCTCAGTACAGAGGGGGCGGAGCATTCTCTACAGGCCCTTATGATAGTAATTTTACCATTCAAACAATACCTCATGCTATCATCAAACAACACACTAATGCTCACTTTCATTGAGCCAAGCAAACCTATATGCTTCAGAAAGCAGAATAAAGTCACAAAAGTGTAGGGTCGTTTTTGTGCGGGTCGTATTCGTGCAGCATCCGGCTGCAGACACATACAGGACTCTGACAGGCGTCAATCTCAGAGCGTCCGCTGTCCATGGTGCTGAAAACACAGATTAAAAAGTCACGGGCTACATCTGTACCATCTTTGATACAGCTTAAATATAAAATGAACACAGCTGGTCTAAAATTACACAATCTGTTCAAATAGATATAGACATAGCTATCTATATCTTTTGGAATTCACGTAAGAAAAAAACAGAGTCTGCGGTCTCTTGTAGTTGAGAGCAACACATTCAAATAGCCAGGTGTTTAAGACCACGGCATTCTGATAAATATATTATTTTTGAAGGTTTCCCTGACTCACCAATGGCTCCGATGTTAGGTTTTGGGTAGTACCGCTAGCGGCTAGCATAGTGTTTAGCATACTGTTGAACTTCCCTCCAAAGAATTCAGATCAAGTGCAAAGAAAAAACTCGTTCATGCCGCACAGCCAATCAGCGCTGGCTTACAGCTCTGATGCATTCATGGACAGTCGTAATGTAAGAATTGGCAAATTGGAGTCCACAATCATATGCGTATACCTTCTTGCACACACTGCACATTTTATTATAATAATTTATTTCCGATTAAATGTGAACACATCATATGAGTCGGGGCCCTATGACTTTGTGGGCCCTGGGCCACCCCCCCGCCCCCACTCTGGCTCCGCTATGGAGCCAAGTCATCGATCAGCCCAGTGAAGAACCTGATCTAAACAGCCATTGGCTCTGGCTATCATGAACTTATGTTGGATGAAGATCTGATTTATATCAAGTATTGCCTTTTTAAATGTAAAATGTATTTCATGTCGTGGAGGTAGATTTGATTGTGCGGCACAACTGCTTTGTTCATTTCACTTACAGACCACCTGGGACGTGTGGTAATAAGCTGTAGAGTTCTTCAAAAAGGGACTCACAACATTTCTGATTTGCAACATTTATGGTGGTGATTGATTTTTTTTTTTGTTTGTTTCCTTAATTGCTTTTGGTTACTTTCGATGCTCTAAAGGAACAAAACACAGTTAACTTTGTAAAAGTGACTTCAGTGAAGGTTGAAATGATTGATCCACAATATAGTGTGATATAAGTAAGACAAACAGAGCGAACTCGGCAACAAAATCAAAACTGCACTTTAGCAGGGGCGGAGGCTGATCAGCACGAGGGAAAACCAGTAAAAGAAAAAAAAAAAAAACTGTGCACAAAATAAAGCCAGGAAATAGAGTTGACAGGAGATGACAGAACAACACAAAAACACGAGGGGCAGGCAGACACCGACAGACTCTGAAAAGACAGAAAACACTGAGCTAAACATGGCGTTCTTCAGTTAATAAATTACACTAGGGCCTATTTGGTGGCTTTTCCATGAACTTTATCGAAGTGTAGTTAAAAGGAAAAAAACTTAGTAATAGTAGGAGCAGGTGTGTATGAATGTATTTATATATGTATCTGTCCACCCTTCTTCCTGAAATGTATAGTTTAAGAATGAGCACAAATCTCTTCATTCTGTTTATCCCATCATTGTTTGTCTATAAATACTATTCAAGTGTGCATGATGTTTCTCAAGCTCAGCCGTGTTTCAGAAACCCTGAACTAACACTCGTCAAGAAACTGCCTGTTGTGGGACAAGTGACAGTGACTGTAGTTAGATAAGTCTTATTCTCATGTGAGAGGCGTCAGCTCCACATTACCTATGTTTTAGAGCACATTTGATGGATGTGTCTTGCCAGGTTTGCTGGTGAGGTGGCTTTTGTCACTATGAGGGTGTGAAATTTGATCTCATGGGGGAAAAAATGAAAACCTTTCTGAATTGTTAATGAGTGGAGAAGACATTGTGTGCCTGTCCCATTCCCTCTGTCAAAATAAAATCCTGCTCTTATCCTCTTATCTTTGTCTTCACTGAATTCCAAAGTGATATCTGTCAGAAAGAACTCGTGCTCCTGCAGTATTATGGTTTTCTTCCAAATACTATTGAGGCAAGTGGTCGCCTTAAATTGAAAGGTTTTTTTCGACATGGCTAATTCATCACTTCCTGTCAGTCAGACTGGAAAACCCCGACTTGCAGTGGAATTAATATCAGGCTTGTGGAAAAAGAAATCCAGTCATATCCAATCAAAAGGACTGATGATTTAAAATGGCAAATTGAATAATTGCGTTTCCAAATTAAGAGACATTTGCTTCAAAAGGAGATATTACAGAAACTAGAATCTCAAAAAGTACAGTACTGACAAATACATACAAGACAATGCTGACTTGTGCAGTGGTGAGCAGAGTATGATATTCAGTCATAAAATCATGAATTTCTTTTTGCTATCTTGTCTCGGGGGAAAAAAAAAAACTGATTGCTTTCCTTGTGTGTTTTATGTACTCCTTGTTGAGTTGCTGCCACTTACAGTGTACCGTTGTTAAAGCTCATTACTAAAGTGCACACATGTACCCTCAGAATTTGAAAGCTGCTCTTTAGATAATCAACGGAGGCTGAAATTCCTCCAGGAAGGGGGCGAGGGCTGAAGTAGATCGTCCATTTATTGTAAGATGGATGGTCTTGTTCATTTGCTGAGGAGTGCCTCAGAAACATGCTGAAAGCTAAAATGAGCACAAACACTCTGAGGTCTGGCACTGGTCTCATTGAAGTAAGTTAAAGGACAAGTTTTCTGATGGAGCATCAGAGAACAGGGCTGTTGGTTGGACTGAATTCATCGGAGGTACACTGCTTTTCCAGGCTCCGAGCTCACAATTACACAACCGATTGTGTTTTATTGGAATTGTGTCCTAATTAAAACAGTCCGGATTTTCCTCTTATTATCAGACTTCAGCGAAATGCTTTCATGACAGAAGGCGCTGCAGATGTTTTCTCCCATTTGCCAAAAGAACAATTGAGGCTAATCTATAGTTGGTCATTAGAGAGTCCCAAGTTTTTTAAAGCTAAACTTGCTCATTTGTGAAATAAATTTTGAGGGAAACCCTTGACTTAGATGCTGAATAAAGTCTGCTAAATTGGATGTTCATTCAAATGGAATGTGCTTTATCTTGATGTTTTTTTCAGGAGATTCACTCAACACCAACTCAACACCTTGAATAATGGCACGTGAAAGCTGTTTTTGCGTGCATTAGGCTTTGTTTAAAAGAGAGAGAACTGCTGGAGGTAGTGCTTTTGAGTTAATTTGCTTCAGGTCACCATGGAGAGATTGAATTGAGCACAAAGCCCCTAAAATCAGGCATCAAATCGTGGATTTATATGTATCGGTGTAGGGAGTTATCTAACAAATAGGAATAAATTAATCTGAATTCCAGAAAGAGATCAAAAAATATTATAATGAAAACACATATTGTTTCTAGTCACTTAAAAAAAAGGGCAAAAAAAAGTAAAAATAATGCAGACCTTGTATGCTAATGATGCTTTGTAAAAGATTGAACTTGATAAACTAAGTCATACATGAGTAATGTTACCATTATATTTACACACATGTCTGCAACACTTAAGAGAACCGATCTGATTCGACATCCACCTCTTCTAAAACAAACCGTGGCACAGATATTTTACTTTAGCCAGGTTATAGAGTATAAAACATCCTGGATTTGGAGCTGAAATGGTACAAACACTGAAAGCCGTAATCAACCAACTCAGCCAGTCACTTCTCTAATGCCTCATTTTAAGAGGAAATTCTAGCAGTGAAATAGCTTTAGCAACAGGAAATTCCAGCAAAGACAACATTTTATGTTTTATAATGGTCTAAAATAATGTGTTTTTAAGCAAATTCCAGCAATCCCTGTGACTTCAATCAGCTCGGCGCTGAAGCTCTCAGCACAGTTTGGTCAGGTCACATGATCAGATGAAGCAGTGCGCAGTCATCACTGATGTCTTTAAATATTTCTAGTTGTCGTCATTACAGTATTTTGGGGCATTTGTGAATCACTTCAGACGTGTAAAAACAATAAAATCACGCACGAATCGCCTCTAATGAACCCTCATCCCTCTGTTTCTGCAGAACGCTGCCTGTATTTTACGAGCGCCATATTGCCTTTTATTGCGGGAACACTGGAGGATGAAGAGGGTTTTCTCTCTCCCTCTTTTTGGCGCAGTGATGTTGAGTGTATGTACTTTATGCATGCTAAACCGCTGGTGTCTGAGATGCCCTTGTGTGACTGAGTGGGCCATCATCACACCCCGACGCGATGTGCAGGCTTTCACAGCGTGCTGTGGGTAAGGTGAGAAAACTGGGAAGTGCTGTGATGTACTATATCAAGAGGGAGCTCAGAGGGCTGCTTTGAGCCACGAGATGAGAGGGATGACAGTAGCGATGAAAGTGTTTCACTGTATTAAAATAAAAGTTCTGAATAAATCAGGCAGTGAAAGAGTTTTAAATTTACAATAAGAAGTCTGGGTGGTTGGAGTGGCCCATGGTTCAGCCTGTTTATTCGATGTTTATTCGAGGAGCAATGGTTGGAAATATGACACAAACTCATGAAAGCAGAATAAATCTTGTGGTACATCATGCTCTTGAGGCGAAATCATAGTTAACATAAGTTGGCAGCGGACCTTTAAGAGTGTCATAACGCCCAGTTTTAGCTGTGGGGGTTTTCGCAGGGTGTGCCGATGGTCTGATCTTGATCTTTAATAACCCCAAAGTGTCCCCCACCCCCCATGTCCTTCAGCTGAAAATCATTTTTCATTGAATATAAAGGGAATGAGCTCCAAAGCTACTGAAGACTCGAGCAGTCTTGTTTGAGACGGACGCAACGGTGTCAGTGATAAAAAGTGACGTTACTGCAATAAAAAGACCACAAAACCCAGAGGAAGGAAGTTTGAATAAATGGACCAATAGCTTTAGCTGAAGTTCCCCCTCTGTCCCTGTGTCATTTACTGTATAAGCTAACCATGTCTCCCACACTTTGTTTAATTCAAGCCATCCCTTCTTAATCTACTTTTATCTCACATCTGTTTGAACGAGTACATTCTATATCATTTTTAATCAAAGCGACGTGTGTGTGAAGTGTCAATTATTTGATGAAAAAAAGCCCCAGAGAAGAAGTTGTCATTGATTTGATGGTCCCTCTCTCTTTATGATGAGATTGTGTTTTCTTTAGGGAGGTGGTTCATTGGCTCATTAGGTCAAAGTCAAAAGAGAAGGCAGACAGAGAGGGAGACAGGTGGAGATAGGAAACAAAAACATGACAAACGTAGTGAGAAAGCAAATGTGGGAAGGAAACACTCTTACAGTAGTCACAAGGTAACACAGATCCTTGCTTAACCTTGATACTTTGATGACACGTTGAGGATGGATCATGCACAGACAGCACGTCTGAAAACCTGACTCACAATGAATGACATTTAGGAGAGCTGTAAAGAAGAAAAAAAAAATCTATTAAAGTGTGCAATAGCTGAGCCCAATGCAGATCCGCAGTATCAAATATACTCATCTGAGCATCTCGTGTGCTGTGCAGAAAATCCCCGCGGCCCTTTTAGGAGAAGTATTTAGAGTTCTCGTGACTGGGACGGAGGCAGTGGCTAACATAAATACACTCTCAGGTTGCCCCACAGTGGCTTTAGGGGCAAACCACCCACACTCATTTCAGTTCCTTCCAGTAATCACTGCTGTCTCGTTTGACCCATTTAGTGTAACATTATGCTTACCCAGCTGGTATGATTTCAGCTTTCATTGCCCTCCCCTGCTATTTCCTCCCAAGCAAACTACCCAGATGAGAAATTCAAGGTACTGATGAACTGGCAGACTGCTGGAAAGAAAAAGAAAAAAAGAAAAGAAAATCAACTTTATATTAAACCTTTTGAACATTATCCCTCCTCCACCTTGCTGCTGTTCTCCCAGTGGAAGTGCCAAAGCCTTGGTTTGCAATGCGGCAGCTGCAGCAGAAGGCTGTGTCTGATCTGTGTGACCCCCTGAGAGGGGTCCAGGGTCCCGGCTGCCTGTGGAGAATACAGATCCACCTCCTACATGTCCTGAACTCTGCCCCTTCCACTCATTACTGCTCACAACCACTTACCAGGGGGTGGTGGTGATGTGAAACAAACCTCCCGTTGGACACATTTGATAATGCGCATTCTGGCCGACGCACAATAAAGAAACGCGGCACTTTTCTGCCATGCAATGTTGCAGATCTGTGTCTTTTGTGTTGTTCTGTGCAATCAGCTCGCTCACTGCACCCCAGGGTGGAGATTTTCTCTGTTCTAGCCTTTTAATGTAAGAGTTAATAAACAGCTCTCCGACGTGTCAGCTGCTGTAATGGCCCACAGGATGACTTATTCCACAGTCAATCAAACTGATGGTTTATTTCTATCATTGAGGCGATATATTGCATCAGCCTGCCAGAGGAATATATGTAGCACCTTGTTGAAATCCACCTCAACAAAGTTAACTATTAATGAATAACAATAAATAACAGTAAAAGCTTTTTATTTGCTTTAGCAGTTTGGCTTTGTCCTGAGGTCGTGAAATACTTCTATTGGCATCGGGTACGCCATAAAAACAAGTGGAACAAGGTCATTGCTTTATAAATTGCAAGTTAAACATCAAGTCTTGGAATTAAAGTCCAGAATGAAGTTCTAAACTTTGATACCTCGACCCCCTGTGAATGAGAACCAAAATCTGGAGGAAAGGACTCATCAACATTTTATCAGCACAGCAAAGAGTAATTCATGGCTAATAGCTGTATTTACTGATCGTTTTCAGTGGTTAATGGCTGTTAAGATCAGTAGGAAATTAAAAGTACAACTCCTCTTGTTCTAGTTAGACTTTCAAAAGAATCCTGTGAAGTCTTTACAGAAATGCTTTTTTTTTTTTATGTGAATTTTATCATTTTAATTCCTCATCTAGAAGACCCACCGAACACTCTGAGACCCACGTGGTTAGATGGGTGTTGGATGTTATCAGTGTCATTTGCAGTGAATGTGGCGGTAGGGTCCACCACTACAGAAAAATGATGGATGGATTTTGGAGATCTTTGGGTCAAGATGTTTACTTGGTACTCGTCTAAAAGACAATGCAAATCTGAATTTGACACACTGAATGTAGCAGAAAATCTTGAGTTATTACTGTAGTTCTTACGCTCAACAATGTGGCTATAAAAAACAAGCAAACAACTTGCAAACAAGATGGAAAATTGTCTGCTTTGGCTTGATCACAAAGTTGGTGAAAGTAGAAAATAGTTTGCAGACAATTTTGTTTTTGTTGTTATTTTGGGGGAAGGATGGACGCGTGTGTCCAGTAATATGAATTGGCACAATGTGATGGCATTCATAGTTCATTTGACTGTGTCGTGGAATAAAGTTCAGTTTCCAGAAGACAAAAACAAAGAAGAGGCTTATAGAGCATCTGCCGTTAGTCGATGCAAAATAAAAAGCTTGTGATTCTGAGATTCCAGTGTTTTGAAGGAATTTAAACAAATCAACGATGGTTGCTGTGGTGCATTTAGACTCGCTGCCTGATATGGTCTTTCTTGCTCTTTTATTTGGCAGTTCTTCTTGCATTGCTTCTGTCAGATGACATTCACTTAAGGTCACCTCAAATATGACCTTTTTGTCCCTCCTGCTCCAGTTGAGAAAATGAACACTGAACCTGAACTGTGTCTTCAACCTGCCTGCCACTTCATTAATGGTTATTATTAGTCGCTGATGAGTTATGTGGTGATGGTTAGCCACTCCTGCTTTAAGATCTACCACAGTAAATTCAGCCAATAAACCACCGACCTTTGATCGATTGACAGGTGGCATTTAAACTGTTGTCAGCTTTCTGCTGTGGACAGCAGCACCTGCAGCCAGTTTAAGATTGTGTCTTTGACAATTTACTGTAAAGGTGCTGTTGAAGAAGGAAAGAAAACATTTCAAACTACTGCAACTGTCTAGTTTCACCAGAATGTGTCTTTACATCAATTACTTTCACTGAAGTCTTTCTATCTATCAACAAGATCTACGTTTGACTGCAGTAGCACAGCTGTATGTAAAGTACACTAGCATAGAAATGGTAAAATGCTGTGACTCTGATCGATGTTTATAAGTTTATAAAATATGAAATGAGCATAATTTCTCTGGGGGGAAAAAAAGAGGATTTTCATGTCAAATTAATGTAAAACTGACTCATTTTCAAGACAAAAATGACAGCCAAAACTTGTAGTATATTGACCCCCTCAGTAACAGTATCGCTGCATATTTGGCCCATCTATAAAAAAAAAAAAAAAACAGCAGGAGTGCAGCAGCCTTGTATCTGCAGAGGTGGATTTGCTCCACATTCAGCTTGTCCAGCTGTGCAAGCTCAAACAAAGCCCACTTCATCATAATGGAGCTCTGTCACAGTGGATTGAAGGGCCTTGTAATGAATAATTATAGCACGGGGAAGGAACATGGCAGAATACAAAACAAGGCGGGAGGACGGGAGGGGGCAACTGTCGAGAAAACAGGTGTGTGCCATGAATTATACATCTGGAGAAATGCCACCGTGCTTCAAATGACTGCATTTCGGATTGCCTTATTTATGTTTGCAGTCACAAGTTGCCTTACATTTGCTTGATGAACCCAAAGCAAGTGAAAAAGGTTCAGTATCCATTCTACCAAGCGATGCAGTCTACCTTTGGGGTATTTTGCTAATTATGCGACATAAAGATTAATTAGTGGGGACACACTCCACGTGCACACGCTGCCTATCCTGTGCAAAGACAGTCGGTTAATTGCCACACAAACACAAGCCCCGAGCACACCTACACACACACACACACACACACACGGCTCTCTCGTGTCCTTGCTCCGAGCCATGCACCCCGTGCTGTGGGTCGCAGAGGTGGGAGCAACAAGCCGTGAAGCGGGGACTTTCAGCTCAACAGTTTTCCACCGGCCCCTGACATCCCCCTCTGGCCCTAATAATAAACCAGAGACTCCTCCACCGAGGGGCACCCGGGCCAGCTCAGGAAAAAAAAAATTAATGACCGGACAACACTTGTGTGTCCTATCGGCTCGACTTCAAAAACCAAGTTTGGATTTTTGACTGAATCGTGCATCACATACTGCTTTCAAATGTTTTGGAGATCATTTACTACACAATTGAAACCAAATAAAACACAAATGGAGAACTTGGCCTGCACACTTTCTTCAGCAGGTTTAATTCAGTTGTAAAAAAGATGTTTTCAAATTCCATCAATTAGTTTCCCTCTTATAGGGCAGAATGATAGTTTGGTCATCCAATGAGACACTGAACAGTACAGGAAGAGTCCAGGGTTATTTATCAGGGCTATGGCGAGTTTGGGTTTGATGGTGTTTCTGTAGGAAGTTTGCATGTTATCTCTGTTCTTGCCTGGGTTTTTTCTAGTTTATTCTCACAGTCCCACAGTCCAGTGAACCAGCGTTTTGCTCGTAGTCAGCCGGGATCGCCTCCCGCACCCTGCAGCGTGAGATCAATAAAGTGGTAGAGAAGATGGATGGGTAATTGGGAAGGAGTTTGGACATTTCTCCAGAACAGTCATGACTGGAAAAGAGAGACTGATTTTGTTCATTCTCCCTACCTAACTAAAAACACTGATTTAGAGATCTGCGTGAATAGGGAGGGAGAGGACAAAACAAAAAAACTTGCACAAAGTGTAAATTCAGTGCACTTGGATGCACATTTTATTTGAATTTGAACTTTATTCTGAGTTTTTAGGAAGTGAAATGAATCACAAAGGTAACAGTGCAAATCTACATAAAACTTACAGGTAAAAAAGAGGAATGAGAGGTTTAGAAAATTTCTATATCCCATTCCTCCAGAATTGAAATATATACATATGCATCTATGTCTTCGTTATCTTCCTCTTCATCCAGTGTTTTCTTGTGGTTAAACACAGTGGATCATGCTCTTCCAGTACCCTTTTATCTTGTGCAAGATTTCCAATAATTTCCTCCTGGAATTATTAAAGCGTTTTGATTCTGGTGGTTTTCTACAGATAATAAAACCACAATGTGAAATTTGACTCCCACTGCAAGAAACACGAGAGCCTCAAACACAGCAGTCCATGTTTCATCCCTGTTTAAAATGATGATGGTGTTGTGGTACCAGAAGGTCAACCCGAGCTTGTTGCAATCTCTTTAATTAGCGGTGCACGAGAGCTACATGTGTATAATTTGTCTTTCTTGTGTGGATGACAGTGATGTGGATGAAAAGTGATGGGCAGACATGTCGGACACGGCTGCGTTTGAAAACACAATAATTATTGCACTCGGGGAGACTTGCACAGACAAAAGTGCATTGTAATGTAGATTATTCTGAACCGGAGTTCTTTCAGTGGTTTTAATGACGTGGTGTGAATGTGATTGTTTCCCCATCCTGTGATGTGGAAGAGTTTTGATGACACAAGCAGAATATTCCCCCCCCCCCCGTGCTTGAACTGTGAAGCAGCTCTTCGGTTAGCGCATGCACGTGTTTCCGTGGGCACATGCGAAGGGCGGCGTGCTTCTCCTGCCCTACCTTCGCCGTCCCCTGTCCGCCCTTGACAGTTCGCATAGATACCGGCTGCCAGCTTAAGGAGTAACACCTCCCATCAAGTTGATGGAGGAGCGACGAGGACCCGGCTTCTCTTCGCCTCTCTCTGGGATGTTTACGTCCAATCCTCCAGGTCGCCGTCTCAGCGGTGATCATGTATTCAGTGGGGATTTGAGGGGGTGGAGAGAGAGACGGGCTGTAAGCGCTCCTACGGGAAATAAGGGTCACCTCTTTAATCTCCAACATGGGGGATCTCTGTGGCCTGTGTTTGGGACGGTTGTCGTTTTTCTGCCCACTGTACGCTCCATCTGCCAGCTATTAACTGTATACATTGCATGTCTGTTGTTGGTAATCTCACTGTGAGTATTGGTTTTCTTGTTGATGGAATAATAAAACAGGTCACCGACTGCTGCAGTGCGATGCCGGCCGTCTTGTTTATTGTCTGGATTACTGGATCCATTATGGCAGGTTCACTGCTGGCAGGAGAAAGGGAACTTCCTGCTGATACTGAATTATTCTGACTTTATTCGTCAAACAGACGGAAACATTTGCATGTATAAGATCAAAGCAGTCGTCCAAGTGTGATTGCACTAAAGTGCTCTCTCTTGTGAAAAGGCACCGTTAAGAAAACTGATATGAAGAGGGTGGATCATTTATTCCATTAGACATACATTTTTTTAAATGTTATATTCAATTTACTATATATATACATATTAGTTTAACCTATTATTTTCTATAGGTTTTTCCCTTTCTCGTAAAAAAACTGTAGATTTGTAGTCTTCATGGCGTCGTAATGCAGAGACTGAGATCAATACTAAAAAACACTAAACTTTTTGTGAAAAAATACATTTTAAAGATTTGTTTTTCATTTACATTTGTTTTTCTTTTTTTTTCTTTTGTTTCAGTTGATTCAGTTTATGCATCTGCATAGAAAAAAAGCAACTTGTTTTGTGGATTATTTCGTTTTAACCAGGCTTCTCTTAATTCCTAACACTTAAATCATTTTAAATCCAGATTTTTCCACATGTGAGGATGTAGCCAAGTATATGATTTGCACCCCGGGAAAATGTGTAAAATGTTCTTTGCCAATGTCAAACATGTTTTCTTTGAAAATGCCTTTAGTTTTGTGTTGAGCTTCTGGAAATAATTTAACAAACACAAGTATCTTTCCTTCTTTTGCATAGTTTTGATGGCATAAATGGAGCTATTAGGCTGAATATGTAAGAACTATTAGATTCATACGGTCCCGTCTCCAGAGATGAAGTGTAACCGTTGTCCTGATATCAGAGGGTCTCATACGGTGGACTGACTTTCCCGTTATTTCTCTGAACAGGAAGTCTCTCTCCAAAAGTTAGCTCGGTTATTTCTGACTTCTCTCCCTCTGCTACTTTGGCAGCTTTAGTGTGAAATCCTCTGGGAGGTGTTTCTACAAGAGTCCCCAGCTTTTTAGGGTTGAATCTTTTAATTATGCTGGGTGTAAATGAGAGGACTGAAGGGGGGGGGGAAGAGCTGGCGTGGCTGGCCGGGGGCCTCGTGCGAGGGTGACAAAGCTTATAGCGGCACAGTGGCACTCTCAGCCTGAGGCTGTGCACAGATGAAAGGAGGACGGAGAAGAAGGCAGAACATAAGGCATGTATGCTAATGTGTCAACTCGGTAAGCTGGCAAGAGGATGAATAAAGCTGCTTCATCTCGAGCCCGGCGAAGCAAAGCTGATACACTGAGACACACATTTCACTAATTACATACTGTACGTGTGCTTTTAGATTCCGCCTGCCGTCGCTGATGTGAAAACCTGTTGTACAGGAAATGGGGAGAGCGCAGAAGATCTGAGGAAAAGCATTAGTGTTGTTCATTCAACGGTATGCGCCTTTTGGGAGCGATCCAGACTTATTGCTTATCTACCTATCTCACTGTGCAAGGTGCAGAACCACAGTAAAAGCAATGTGGCTTCGGTGGGTGATCAGACTCGGTAAAGCAGGAGGAAAGTTGTACGGAGGTGTAATAAAAGGCATCATTTCCCAACACGCAGCGCATTCACCCTTGTGGACTTATTCGCATGTCACGTCGGTATCTATCATGAAAGCCCCATCGCCGTTCATCATCAGAAACTCTTGGCTACACTGAACAAAAATGTCAACAACACTTGTTGTTTTTGCTCTCATTCTTGACTTGAACACAAAGAGCTAAAACTAAATTTCTATGTACAAAAAAAAAAGGCCTGTTTCTCTCAAATATTGCTCATAAAGTTGTGGAAATCTACTTAAGTGAGTAATTTTCTTTTGCCGGGATAATCCATCCACCTCACAGATCCTGATTAGACAGGATTATTGCACGGGTGAACCTGATGACTGGTCACAATAAAAAGACACTAAAATATGGAGTGTTATCACACAGCACAAGGCCTCACATGCTGCAGGAGCGTGCAATTGGCATGCTGACTGCAAGAATGTCCACCAGAGACCACCTGTCCTTGAGTTGAAGTGAAAAACTAAAGTGCTGCATTTATATTTTTGTTCAGTGTTTTTCAACTCCATCATTTTGATGGATACACAAAGAGCAGTACTTTATGATCACTACTTTATCAGAAAGGGTTTAATGCTACAAATGTAGTTTCCTTGGAGACGGTTCTTTGCAGGGGTTCAACACTATGGAGTTTGCATGTTCTCCTTCCACATTGGTATGCTTTCTTGGGGCACATCAGTTTACAATATCAGCTCTTCACCTTTTCCCCCCTGCAGTGTCAATAAAAGAAAGCGAGGGAATCAGATTTCAGTCTATGAGAATAATCTCATCGTTGGCAGTAATAACATGAGCTTGCTTAAAACACAAACTAAGTCAGTCAGAGCAGGTTTTTCGCTGTAATACATTAGTTCTGTCATTTTAATGATGGAGTCATCAAACTTTATAAACTGAGGAAATAATTGTCGTTATTTTACAAAACAGAGAAATTTGCAATAACTGTTTTTGTAGGGTTTTTTCTGTTCTTCATATTATAAGTGGTAATTTGTCATTGCTATAAAGACAATATCAAGAAAATGCCTCGAGAGAGTTTGATTCAAATTCTATATTAGATTGTTGAAGGTTGAAAACCATGATTGAAGTAACTCCATATTTGTGATTCCACAATGAAAGCATACTTTTACTCTCTTTGCACAGAATTATAATAAATTAATATGGAAGGATATCAAAACGTCACCCATAGCTCTGCTGCATAGTGGAGGCATGCAAATGAAAGTTACTGTTACTCGTTTTTCCTTTTTTGACAACAAATCTGTTGTCTGCAAACAAAAAGTAAAGTACAAGGTTTTACAAAAGGAAGAACAAAAAAGTAAAAGGCATTTGTGATTTCTCCTTTTTTCAAGTTACCAATTTTGAGTCTTTGATCCACCTTGACTGAAAATGTGTCTGGTTTGGTGAACTTCATAATGTTTATGATTATGGGAATTAATGAATGAAGGGGAGGAATGACTTTAACAGACATCAGTCCCGATGTGTCATTTTTCAGCTTTCCTTCAACAGTGTTGATGGCTGAACGGTGATCTGACGCGGCGATCACAGTCCGGGGGCTACCAGCCTTTTCAGATAAGTGCTGGATTCGAAGCCTTTGTTTTCCCAGGGATGAGGGATGTGTGGGGCAGACATCAGTCAGTGTGTGGGTGACACAAACAGGAGAAAAGTGCAGTGAGGAGACGGAACGACAGGGAGAGGGAGAGAGAGAGAGAGAGATGGAGTGAGAGATACGACATAGAGATGCGAGAGAGACAGCGAGAGAGAAAGTGAGAAGTTGAGGGAAAATGTGATTTGGTCTGGGTGTTTTGGGCTGCATGCTCCATTTGCCCTCCCTGACAGAGAGGCAGAGTGACGGGCATTGGCAGGAATTGAATCAGTAGATTAAACACCCCCCTCCCTCCTCTTCCTCCTCCTTCTCCTCTTCTCTTTTTCCATCTCTTCTCCTCCCCTCACCTCGTCTTTTTTTCTTCTTCCCTCCGCCTATTCCACCTATTCTCCCGATCCATTGATGGGGGAAATGTGGTGGAGATTGCAGGCAGAGATGTTCTCGCCAAGTGTAGCAAAGGAGCCTTTGTCACAGGTAAGATTGATTGGGTGATTAAATATCCAGCAGTAGAGTATTAGTAGCCACTCTTGACCATTAGTGCCAGGCAGCAGCGGAGATGCATTAAGGAACTGTCGGTGGCAGAGGCACAACCTCCACTCCAAGTGATCAAATCCTTCGTGCTGCTGTGATGAAATTCACTTCTATGGAGCAGCAAAATCGAAGTAGTCAAGATAATAAAAGCAAAGTCCTTACACCAGGCTGTCTGCGCAAAATACTGATGACCCCCAGGACACGCAGTAAAGCAGCAGTGTGAAGAATGCAGCCTCAAAGGGCTGATCAGACATTGGTTTTAATGTGTTGAGAGGGTGTAGATCTGAATCAGATTCTCCTTTTATTCTGAGGTGTCTGCAACGCTTGTGTTGGTCTGGTCGGTGGAATAAATGTGGAAGCGCCGCTATGATGCAACTCTCAGCTACAAATTTCATGTCAACATCAGTTACACCAGTTATTCAGTGGAAATGATGCCCGGGGGCTAAAGCCTACCAACACAGATCTGGTTGACTCTTGTGTGATGATCAGTTATGCTTGATTTTGTATTACAGCACGCTGAGTTAAAATTTTTGGGAATTTTATGCTAAATCGGTAAACTGAATAGAATGTATCTGAATCAGTTTTGATGAGGAAACCCATAGAGGATATCAAATATGTTCTTTCACATTTTTGCACATAAAATGTTTAATTTATCTTTTACTTGTCAAACAAAGATCTTAAATCTATTCAGAAAGTTATTTTGTACAACAGCTAAACAAATTAGTTGGCAAGTGTGTGTACTTATAGTCAGGGAAGCCCTTCACAAGTGGCTGCTTTACAAAAACAGCTAAAGTAACTGGTTTTACATTTACTTTACATTCGCTTTCAAGGAAGTTTATAGGTCCATGAGAGCAAAAGTGAAACATTTTGTCGTTTTTTTTTTTCTTTTTCAAATTGATTCGATATAAAACTATGAAACAAGATTATTGCTGATCTGTGTGTGTGTGTGTGTGTGTCTGTGTGTGTATGTACCCTTGACCTTCTATCATTAAAGAGTATCCAAGTCTTGAATTATACAGAGTAGAAACCTTCAATTTCCAGGTATTTTAATGAGTGCCCTATGAAAGATTAACCTCCACCTTCTCAGGCTGCATCATTAAGAGAATCTGAGCATGACGCTTACAGAGTGAAGCAAAAGTAACACACAAACCAAACGATCACCCATGGAGCGACTAAAAAGCACAGCCTGTGCAGTAAATATGGCCTAATAGCAGCGTGAACATTCATCCTCTCGTGTCCATTTTGGTTGCAGAATTATGTCCAGAGGGATTTTTTAAAAAATTCCCTAAAATGTCAGAGTTTTGCTTGGCTTCTTCTACAGACCATTAGTATTTATAATGAAGCACTGCACCGGGCCACCGGCATGGTCCTGATGTACCAATGCATGGCGCACGCCACATGCACATGACGCAGAAGAGAAGACCCCCCCCACCCCTCAGATCCAAACAGAAAACACTCTGACGTCCTGCTTGGCACTCTCAGACGGAAAATTCTGAGGTGAGACAAACTGGAGAGAAATCACCCTGTTTCCATTGTGTTGGTGACGATCAGTGCGAAGCGCTGTGTACTGTTGCTAAGCTGCCGCCTGTTACAAATCAAGGTGAGAAAGATGAGCTCCTCAGCAAAATATGCATGAGGAGACAAAGAAGACTGAAGCAAAAAAGGAATATCCTGCCTCATTTTGTTTTTCAGAATATGGTCAAGCTACTAATAGTCTAGAGATTAAAATTGCATGTTACACTTATATTTGAACTGCGCAGACCTGTTCTAATACCAGCTTCTCTTGTCTTCTCTGCGCTCTTTGAAATGATTGTTTTGATCTTCAGGTCTGTGCGATGGACTTGGAGACTCCAGGTACACAACTGTTGTTGGAGATCAATGGAGCCTTGTTGGCAGGGATGTGCCAAAGGGTGGCTGCCTTTAGTTTTTAACCTTTATCTCACAACCCTCACTTCAGACACGGCTGCATCGGTGGAGAGGCCCCCTGGAGATGAGTGTGTTATTTAGACTAGCTGTAGCTACACTTCAAATGAATCTGGAATTGATTGTGTTGTTGGACTGTATCAACTCTCACCAAGCAAATGGATAAGCAAGCTGATGTGATTAGTTTCATGCGAGTATGAAGCCCCGGCCATTGTGTAAAATAAAATTCAATATAATTCGGGCTATAATGAGGAAGAGGGAAAAAGTATTTCCGCAGGGAACCACTTCACCTTCTGAGTCAGGCTCTGGAATGCATCCTTTGAAGGCTGTTGTCTTCCACGTCAGAACTTTTCACTTCCTTTTAAAGGAGAGCATGTGGAAACAGTTCTATCTGTGAAATCTTGCAATTCAACCATCAACAGAAGAAACAAGCATTGTCAGTTTGCTGAGATGAAAAAGTTTCATTTAAAACCAGTTGCCTAATAATTCAATACTTTCCAAGTATTCTTGATCCACTTGTCGCAAATGGAAAGGTGCTTTCCTCTGCAGTCTGTACAATGTGCATCGGCACAATCTGAATTGAGGCTGACATCTTCTGAAGCAGCAGTTTTTCTAAAGATGAAAAGCCCCTTTTTCTTCTGCAGCCAGCCGGAGTAGTCCTGCAGCTCACTAAAGTGGACTTAAAGCCACGGTGAGGTAATATGTCATTTCCCAGGTAGATAAACCTCTTCGCCATGCACAGTCTCCAAGTAATCGCAGACCCCGAATCCTCCATGCTGACCTTTTGCTTTAGGTGGTTACGCTGACCTCAAAATTCCACTGTGCTGATTGGTTTAGGAGCTGGAGATGCAATCTGGTGATGAATACTGAAAAGGTCAAGGCGGCCTCTCTAAAGCAAAGCCGTTCCGCTGGGTTACATGCTGTCTGAAATGCATCAGATAATGCCTTTCTTTGTCCGCGTCCCCCCCACCCCCCCCCCGATTCCACTCCTTTCAGCCCCTTTGTTGAACATTGTGTTTTAGCCTCTGCTTGTGTATCTCTTTCCTCTGGTGACTGCTCATTAGCCTTTGAAATCATACCCAGAAATCACAGAACACACTATTCCCTCCGAGTGTCTGCCATCTTTATTGACTCAGAGCAGAGGAGCAGAAAATAATCCGGTATCATCTGAGCATTTGTCGACTTGTCAGCTTTATGTACTCTGTATACGATACATATAAACTGCGACGTAGGGAGGCTGTTTAATGCTGAAGGGCTATTAACGACCAATCATAAAATTAAATGCACATATTTCAATGCATGTTTATACGCTTCCAGCCTTAGCAGCAGCAAACAAATCCCCCCTCCATTCAACCTAATGTAACATTGTGAGATGAGGGTTGATTTAGGGAAATCCCCCCTGACCCCCGACAAGTTCTTTGATTCATTTCAATGAATCAGATTGCTGAACTCAATTCAGCTACACAACATATGTTTTTGAGGGACATGGAATGTTTTCACTATTCTTTGGAAATTGACATCAAAAATTGTTTTTTAAATGTTGATGAATGATGACAATAGGAAAGAAATTTACTTTGTAGCATTTTTTGAAATACAGATCACAACATGACCAGAATGCAAGAAAACTTCATGATTATTTGTTTTTATCTTTTCAGGATGGCAGGAGAAGCCTTAAATGACCACACACCTCTGGTCCACGCAGCTCCACCATGGTGTTACCGGTGAGTGGCGGAAGTTTTTCACACAATGTATATCCCAGCTTGCATTGTTGCCATCACCTGTAAAACTATCATCTGTTTCATTTTCCAAGAAAAACTAGCATAATTGAGATTCAGGACTGGAACACAGTCGGGTGACAGTGAATTACATATAAAAAGGAATCGAGCAATCATAAAGTTTGATCCCTCTTAAAGCTAGGGTTGGCGATCTTGGAAAACTAGCATGTATTCGAATGTAGCATCTCCGCCTATCTCCGCCCAGCTCCCGCCCAGCTCCCGCACCCGCTTACATGCACGAGCACCGCTGTTACAGTACTAACCTGTCCTCAGCGCTTCGTTTCTTTGTTTTTCTTTATTTGCACTACGCCAAGTTATGGTGCACTCGGTAAGTAAACCCCCAAACATTCTTCTCCGCCCTTCTGCAACGACGCTCTGTCCTTCTCAGCTTGGCAACGCGCGCACTGAACCAGGGCCAGTGCATGCCATTGAAATGTACGTGCAGGGGGCAGGTAGAACGGCGAAGGGATTTGATTGGTTTACAACCAAGGTGTCCCGGCAAGATTATTGGTTGCTGTTTTTCCTGTTTTACTCCTGCTGTAGATGGTGGATATTTTCCGCTCTACTTTAAGAACACGCTATGAATTGCTTCCCATCGGGTCATAAAGATCATTTTAACCAGTATTTAAAAAAACGTATCTAATTCAGATCGCCAACCCTAGCTTTAAGTCAGTAGGGATTTTGCCGATAAGAAGCGTAATTGTCCAGCTACATTTGCTAATGATGCTGAATATTTGTTCCTTGCAGTGTTTTGGCCCCGATTTGATATTACAGAGTGAACCCGTTTGTTTATCATGCTTATCTTTTCCATATCAACATGGAGTCCAAAAGATTTCCATTCAAATCTAGAAACTCGTTTCAATATTTTAATCAAAATTTTTCTGGATTCACACAAATAAGACTGCTGGAATTCATTATAGTCTGGGGACTTAACTACAATATTCTAACATTGATGTTTATTATATTTATACATTTTCAAAGTATTACCATTATTAAAAGATCTAAATATACAGGGCTGTCTTGTGAGGAGCTCCAATTGTTTGATTTTTTTTTTTAAAGGAAAGAATAAGAAAAGTCACTGCTGATTCATTTCTCATAAATTCTTCATTATTAATCTCCACGCAGTATGTACGGCATTTTACATTATAAGCAACGATGATGGAGCGAGAGGCTGCCGTGTGTGTGTGTGCTTATTTCAAACATCCACCCACACCAACTGTTTTCTTAACATTTCCATGAAGGCAGAATAGATATCGGTTCCCATTTGTGCTGTGTAATGTTGATACACTATATCTCACTCAGGGCCTAAATGTCAAAGTCGAGGCCTTCTTGGTAATAGCATGTGCTTGCAAATGTCAGGAAAAGTGCAATGCTGATGAGTGACTGTTGTCTGGCAACCGGTGCGACTCTGATGAAGACTCGCTGAATGTCTTTGATAACAGAAAAATTGTGTTTCGCTCACGTCTCCTGGACGCGTGTCAAAGTGTTGGAGCACATCATCGTGTATACAGACCGGTGTTTCACATGTGATTGTATGGAATTTGATTTGTTTGCTTGCTTGTTTGTTTTACCGATATGGAACTGACAGTGTTAACTTCAGGATGCTGCTGTTTTACATGTGGTGAAAGGAGGACATTGATCAGGCCCACAGGGAACATTTGTGAGCTCTGTAAATGTTTTTATTACTATATATTATGTTTTCATTGTCCATTAACTTCTCCAAGCTTCATTCATAATAAACCTATATAGACTTTATGTTGTGCTTTTAAAATCAGTTATACGGCTTGATAAAAAGATGATAAAAGAAAAAACATCAATGTCAGACACAAAGTATAACAAGAGTATGTAGTTGAAGTAGTTAGAGCTTCTGCTGCTGCCAGTAATAGACAAAGCTGTCATAAGAAAATATCTCATGATGTAATGAAAGCAAATATGACACATTTATGACACAGAAACTGAAAAGTCCCAATTATAACAATATTTTTAGGAAACGTCGTCCTGTTGTCAGATTTATCATATATTTGATATTATTTTACTTTATTTGAAAACAAGTGATTTCAGTGTTTTCAGTTAGAATGAGCACCCTTCTCATGTCACTGCAAATGAATGGGCCTCAAGATGAACGACCTCAATCTGTGCTTTAAACAAGTTTATGATTGAAACTTTGTCTTGATCACTGAAAGGAGAGCAAATCTGCTTTTCTTGGCCACACCCTCAAAATCATATTTTTTTTTCCCCCTCCCAGACATTTTACTGTATTGAAAGTTTGATATTTTTGCACCGTCTAATTTCACTGGTGCTTTGTGGGTCCCTCCACCTTGACTGATGAGGAGACAGGATGCTCTTGATGCCGCCCGATCCTTTTGTCACATGCGTTGAGTCCCGTCTGCCTCCCTGTCTGTGCGTGTCAGGCCTCAGCTTCTCCTCTCGCCGCTGAGTGAAATTCCATAGTAGCCTTGAGATTATTATCTGTATAGGAGGAGCGTTTTATTTCTCCCTCGACTTTTCTCTCTCTCTCTCTCTCTCTCTTCCCCCCTCAGTACTCAACTTGCCTTCCGAGGCCTGAGAGTGATTCTGACTTCAGAAGGATATCTCCCCCTCACATCCGTGGCTCGCACCCTGCCAATGCAGAGTTAGCCTTTCCTTTCATACTGTGCCCCTGGGATTATCATATCAATCTGCGTGACCTGATTACCAGGCTGCGGTTGGCTGTCAGAGCGCTGGATCAAGCGATCCCTCCGTTGCTGCTGTCTAATTAACACCAGTGTGTCATTGCTCCGCGCCGTCACTAAATTCTCCCTTCTAAAGCTGGTTTGGCAGCTTTTCTCCCCCTCGTCCGGAGGATTTGGAGCGGTCACTGCTCGCAGGACTGAGCAGAGAGTGGAACTGATGACTTTTTCCTGTAACAATGCTCTGTGTGGCACTTCAGCAATTACTGATTGAGCAACTTGCAGAAAACTGCAGTGGATAAGCGAATCAACTGTGGAGCTGAAATGGCCGAACTCAAATCTTTGGGCTGTTTTCATCAACTAAAGTATTGTAATGAAAGTATTGAATTTGATGCTATTTTAAACCCTGTGAAGGACACTTCTCATTCTTCACTGACTGACCGAATCATTGTTTTTGCCCTAATTTTGAATAGATAAATAATTTGCTGCATTCAAGTTTCTTATATTACTGTATATCAGGGTTGTCAAACATAAAGACAGTGGGCCAAAACTGGTCTGCAGGAGGCTCCAATTTCCACCCAAAATTGGAAAAAAAAAAAAAAAAAAACTTTTTTTGGGGGGCAAAATTCTTTAGAAATGAACACAACAGAACACTGAGATCCAAGCTGGTATCTCGTTGATGCTACCATGGAAGCTAGATGTCTATAATTTGCCCCACAGCCATGCTGTCTGGGGATATTGGTAAAAACATGCATGATGAAACAGCTAGAGAAGATTTCTTGATTTCACTGTATTTTGCAACAGAAAGTATCATTAAAATTGACTTTATGTTGAGATTGTTGTCATTTTCTGTAATAATTGTTTGGTTTTGTAAAATGATCAGCATCTGCACCACAACAAAGGAAAACTTTAAAGTGTAAATTTTAAGATTATTATGGCAATATTTCACCAGCCCAGCTCGCTTTAGATGAAATTGTGTCGTGAAATGAAATATTTGACACCCCTGCTGTAAACCCTCTTGTTTGAGTTTGCACCTACTGGTTAACCACAACAAAAATCTTTTTTTTTTCCTTTTTTTTTTTTTTTTTGGATTCATACTTGGACATGTGAGTCCATATAGTTTCCTGTTATGAAAATTGAAGTAAAATAAAGCTTAATTTACAGATTTTTTTTTTCAGCTGCTCATTTATGATCGCTGAACAAATGCAAATCTAGAAAACATTTGTTCTTAGTTTTCTGTAGACGATTGTCTCAGTCCTGCTGAGTGTCTCAGTGGCCTCAGCTTTAGTGAACACGAGGTTTGATTCCCTGCAGGAGCGTTCATGCTGAAAACGTGCGCAGCCATGTCACTGTGGCGTTTCAGATAAAAAGCATCTGCTGGAATGGCATATGCTGCGGCAGTTAGCGTGATCACAGGCACGTGGGCGTGTGTGTTTTGACGACGAGCCGCCGCCGTGCCGCCGTGCCGTCATGCGATCAGGTGTCACACCCAGATGGATATTAGAGGGAAGCGTTCCAGTGGCCTGTCATTAACAGGTGTGTAATTAATTCCCCATGATGGGCCAGCGTGACATTAATGCGTGTTGACTGTGTGGTGGTCCGCTCTGTGGGACCTAAATGACGACAGCCAAGCAGACGCGTCCTTGTCATCCTCGTGTCTGGGTGGCCTCATTACTCTGGCCAGTGACACCTCCTCCTCCTCCTCCTGCTCGTCCTCCTCCTCTGCTGTACTTTTCCTCTTTGCCAGTACCACTGACTCCACGGCGGCACTGTGTTATTGTTTATTGGTAGGATTTTGACACCGAGCTCGGTTTGGCCTCAGATCTTTGAGCCCTTTTGTCGGTGCCACACACCGTGAGGGTGAACCGCAGCGCGGAGAAGAAAAGATCACCCGCGTACGTGTAGAAAAAAAGCAGACGTTTGGACATCGCCTCATTAGCTTGTGTGGGTTATACATCCTGCTAAGGACAAAGTCACTTGAGATGTCAGCCCACGCCCAATAAATATTTGAATTATTCATAACAAATGGAGAAATTCATAATGTTCCCGATTAGCATTTTAGCATAATTGATTTTCAAGAAAAGATGGAATAATAAATCACTGCCGGCCTCCTTTTACATGAAAGATACCCCCTACATTATCCACCCAACCCCTCTCCCTCCTCAGCAATGCTTTTTTTTTTATCTGCCATTTGTATGCTTTTCATTACCTATCTGCTCCCTCATGACATACCAGTAATAGCCTTGGAGGCATGCTGGTAAACAGTTTTGACAAATTAAAATCACCCAGCTCAAGTGAAGAGACCAAAGCTTGCAAGCCAGGGGAAGGAGGAGGGCGCGAGCTCCGTTCTCCCCGCGACAAGGCCAGCTCAAGTACACACTGTGCAGCGGCAGACTGTGCTCGCAGCTTCAGTCAGCGAGCCGTGGATACACAATGACTCATTTCTTCAGTGTAGACCTGAGACAATTGCCCACTCGAATGTGTCATCCATGAGAATGTTGAGATAAAACGGCGCCGTTTTTAAAACGGTGAGATTGCTTCAATGAATCCTGTCCTCTCGTGTGCCGCGGTTTGTTTGGCAGGTGATTAGCACCTCGGGCCCCTGGGCTTTCATAATGGGCAGAAATATGTGTGACGGTGACAAGCATGTTGCAAAAGTAATCCATTAATGATGAAAAACGTGATTAACGCTGTGAATATAAGCACATTTCTTTTTCGACAGGCATATTGAAGATGCAGCAGGCTTATTAATCCTCAGACCACCATCTGGTATTTTCCCCTTGTTCTATTTTTAAGACATTATTTCCCTGTTTCATCTTATGTGTCTAAAAAAATGTACAAAGCTGTGTTACTGTAGCCATTAAATCTAAGCACTCACGCAACCTCTTGGTTAACACAGCGTCATACTCCCCATCACAAAGCGCAATGTTTCTGAAAAGGATAAAAAAAAAAAATGAAAACATGTTTGGTTAAAAAAAAAATGAAACTACCTAGATTTTGTCCTGTGGTCTTCAAGATGCTGCACTGCAGACAGTTATTGTGCAACATTATCACTACAAAAATGTTCTTAACTTCCTGCTCGACAAAATCACTTCCCATCCTATACACTATCCATCTTCATTTCCTATCATGGCTCACTGACAGGGGTTTCCATCATGTGTCATTATTGGCGCATGAGGCAACTCAGCGGAACAATCCGCCACTCTGGGAGACGCATCAATCACCGACTCCTTGTCCCGCCCTGACAGCTCAGCCCGGAGACGGCGGGGGGGGTGCTGTGTCCCATCATGAGGGCGCACTTGAACCCGAGCTGGAAGGGTTCAAGCGGGCCCGGGCTGTGTACAGTCAGTAATTAAGATTTGGGACTGAATGCGTGACAGCAGGAATACATGGCTCGCTGGCTGTCGGGCTCACTTTGCCTGACAGCGTCGACAGATGAAGTAGGTAGAACTGTCAGAGCAAAGCCTGAGCAGCGGCGGGTGTTGGGATCCGACAATGAGCGAGGGAAATGGAAGAATAATGAATTAATAATCCTGTTTGCAATAAAAAGGCTACGAGGGCCTCATAATATTTGATGTTGGCGATGACTGTGTCAACATGTCGACGCTCACTGCTCTTATTATGTTTGCTGAAATGTTCTTGAAGGCTGAATTAAGGTGTGATAGCTGTGATCATTAAAACCTGAATCCTGTTGCATTTTGCCAATCAATTAGCATTTTCTAGTGCAGCAATTTGTCAAATGCATTCAACTTTTGTGGTTTTTACACATCTGGTCTTTTCCCCCCTCACAACAGAAGAACAAACATCTGGAGATGCTCTACTGAAACCCTGGTAGAAGTGAAGCCAAGACTGGTGAAGACGGCTCCGGGTTAGCAGAAGGATTTGCTCTATGTCTATATATGGACACTGTGGGTTGAAAAGGTTTAAGAACCGATGTTAAAGGTTGTTGTTGTGTAACTGACATTACTGCGACACTTTTCACACCGTGACTCATTCTATTTTCGCTGCTGCTCCTGACAATGCAATGGTCTATATCATTATGCAGTTTTGTTCACTTCTGGTCACTTATTTCAGGTGCATCCTAAACTGGGATTGTTGTGGAATATTCTTTTTCTGGGTAACTAATTACTGTAGTTCAGTGGGATTTGGATGAGAGCAGCAATATGCCCCAGCTTCCTTACATAACTCAAAGACATGCTGGGTGTCTGTAAATTGCCTTTAGATATGAATATGTGTGAGTGGGTGACTGTGGGTCTTCCTGTTTTAGCCCTAATCAGGCAATGCGGGACCGGGGTAAACAAACCCTTGACTCTATGTCAACTTGGGTGGGCTCCAGACCACATGAGCGCCAGAGTTAGCACGCAAATGAAACTGTGCTGCTTCGTCTTAAAGTCCTCTAGTGAATGACAGGAACAGATCTTCTAGTCTGATCTACATTTGGTCGTACCGTAGTGTGAATACGCTGCTGTTTTCCTGTGCCCTTAAAACGTCCCTGTGGATGTTTTACATGTAATTCAGGTTTTCTGACTTTTTTTTTTTTTTTACTCTCAAGGAATCACTGAAAGCAAGGCTTTGCATGAATATTTTTTTCCCCCTAAAACTGAAACGGGAAAAAGACAGATAATAACAAAACATCTATTTGTTGTAGAATTCAGTCTCCGCTTGCTTGTCGTCTGAACATGTGGCTGCTTTAATATTTGATGCGCTGTTGTCCCTGTCTGGTTTTCTCAGACGGCATATGTTTTAAATGAGTGACTAAACACATGTTGTGAAATAGGATCCGTGCTTCCTTTGTTAGAAAACTGCATGAGGTCTTCGTTTATGAACCAAAATTCCAAGTGTGTTGGAAATGTTTTTGTTTTGTGCCATACTTCTTTAACTTGATAAATTAGAGAATTTCACTCCATGCTAGACAGGTTGTATGGGTATGAAAGGAATTTAATTGATCATAAATGGAAGGAAACAACAAATAGCAAATTAAAACATTTGAGGCTAAAGTAATTGCCATAACAATTTAATATTTTGCATCTTCTTCTTTTTTTTTTTCTTTTTTTTTTTTTTAATCGAATGATAGAAGTGATTAATATTTCCAATTCCAGGTTTAGTTCTGGGACTATTAGGATTTGAGGTGCATCTAATATCACAAAGATGTTGTCACAGTTTCAACTGAAATTGAAATAATAATGAATAAATAAAAAAGAAAGCAAAAAGTGTACCATACCAAAAATGTGTCGTACAACCCAGCAAAAGACAATAAATCAGTGAGTTTGTTGTTGATTTTTAGTCAAGGTTGAAAAATAAATTGTTTTTAAAAGTCAAAATGATTTTGTATTGAAAATGTGTAAGTGAATCTACATTATATCACATTTTCTATTAAATTTGATTACATTTAAGCATTTCAGCATTGACTTCATACATTCTGTTGGTGACTATTTCAATGTTCTGAATTTTCATCCAAAAAACATTTTAGCTCTCCAAACAATATGCCGCAGACAGTGATCATTACTTTCTTTTTGAGTTATATGTTTAATTATCTGGAAGTCTGTGTCTAATGTGTGAGAAAAAAAAACATTTAAAAACAAAGCATTTAGGCAGAGACAGTCGAATGGTGTGATTGTGAAAATCAAACCTAACAGATATTCTGGTATAAATCTTAATGAAGGCTTGAGATGTTTTAGGAGAAATTATGTCTGAACACAGGATTTTGATTATGGGTTGTTGCTCCTAAAGATCGCTGAGCTTGGAGTCGTAAAGTTTATCCACAAACCCATGAGGCGCTGGACAGGGGAGGCGAATGTCCATACAGGAGGCAGACAGAGCAACATGAACCTGATTATCTTCAAAACATTTCATGATATCATGTTGCTCCACATACCTCTGTAAGGAACCACCACAATCCGAGTATCAACATCGTGGTGCCCCGTGTTGACTTTAGCAGTTCCCATTAAAATCAGCATGATTCCATCTTTAAATGGACTCGCTTTTATATAAAGGTATTGAGTTTACGTGTTTATCACATTATCAAGTTCTCTATTACCTCGAACACACAACAGGCTTGAGAAATTTACCATTTAACTTTCCAGTGAGGCAGATCAATGAGGCAGGAAGCGGCCAACAGGGAGTCCTGGCTGACATTCAAGCTAATTTCATGGACATTGTGTGTTTCAACAAATAAAAGTATGGTGAGGTGGAAGGTGGCGAGGCATACAGATAAAAATGAGAGAATAAAATATTGAGTGTTGCTTGGGTCATCTTTTAGATCTAAGATGTTGCGAGTTGGTTTGACTTCAATTAAATCCTGGGGGAGGCTCCCCAGTCAATCTGTGATCTTTATCAAGGCACTGCCTCTCAGATCTTTATCTCTCTCTCGGTGACCCACGGGAAATGGAGACGACTTTCATGACAATGGGGTGGACTCCATACTATTTCTGGCCTCTCCTCTCCCTCCCCTGCCTAACAATGTTGTGATTCTATTGACAACATCAACCTTGAGCTCTGGTCCCACGTCAGGCACGCTTTCTCCCCCTCCTCCCTCGATTGGCTTGCAGTTTCAAACCGAGTTGTTTTGTGAGTCTAATTTAAAAGCAGGAAGTGAAACACTTATCAGCTTACTTAGAATGTTTGGTAATTTATTTATCATCTAAGACATACCTGTTTTAAGGAAGTCACTTGTAAAATGATGTCTGCTCAGAGACACGCGTTCAGTCGGCGGGAATACATCAGCAGCTGCTGCTCCGCTTTCCTCGCAGCCGCGATCAACGGCGTCCTCACCAACTCCCTTAATCTCCGGCTCTCCTCCCTCACTGGAAACTATCCTCTGATGGTTAATTACACGCTTTGATCTGGGTTTGTTCCATCTGCATGATATTTTACGTACTGTAATTGTGCTGAATATTCACGGGGCCTGTCATCTGCCGCCGAGCCTCGGCGCCGCCGACTTGCGCCGGGCGCGCTCGCCGGGCTGACGGTGAATGTCTGTGTTTAAGACTGCGGAGGCGCTGGGACTTGAAGCTGCGCCGTGAGATATTGAATGCAACAGATTCGAGGAGCGGAGCGGAGATCGCAGAGCTGCACGCAGGATGAGGCAAACCCCCCTCTATGGACTCACAAAAAATTAGGTGGACTACAGCAAAATCAATCCAATAAGCGTCTTCAGCTTTTTCTCAATGTGCATTTATTGTCCACAAGAGAAGACTATGACATTTTCAATATAAGATACAGTCCAGTAATACTTCTTGCTATCTATTTCACTGACGTTTACTTATTAAACTTTGCATGTCTGCGGCCCAGGCAGTGTTGCTGTCTGAAAGACTCAAAGGAAACTACTGTTACAAGCTAATATATAGAAAATTCTTTTTTTTTTTTTTTTTTTGCAGTTTTTATTCATGCCAAGCAAAATAATGACTATTGATTTGTATTTCCCTCATCTTTAGCTCTGTAGCAGTTCAGAGAAAAGAAATCTTCACACATGCTCCGATTCATCAGAGGCAAAGGAAGCACAACAACACTCTCAGATGTTGTGTTATTGTTAATACTGCGTGTACATCTTTGAACTTCAATACTGACACACTTAGGTGATGCTGAATAGCTCTTATAGAAAATGTGCTTGTGGAGACAGTGAATGAAATTTCAGACATGAGGTCGTACGGTGGATTATGCTCAGAAAGTAATTTATATAGAGTTTACTCTGAATTTTCTTTGCTGGGAAATGTTAAAAGTGCTTTTTTGGCAGGGAAGTATGTGCTGAAATCAACATTTTTGGTGACATTGGAACAAAAAGGCCAACTCATGCTTTTTTACCGATTTGTTTTTAAGTCTCTAGCCAAGGACTTACCAATAGCCTCTATATGCAGAGGCAGATCCACTCTCTGGTTTTTGAGTGAAACTGTGTTTTGCACTCAGTCTTAGTTATTTTGTTGTAATCCTGCTATCTTCTGGTCATCAGTGGGATTTTTTTAACCTTTGTTTTGCTGAGAAGCTAACTTGGAGAATAAGTATAATACAGTAAAATTCTAGTTTTGAGTGTGCTATGTTCCTCAAAAATCATCTTCTTCTCCTCACTTGATCCCTTGAGAGGAAATTCTTTCAGTGCATTTAGTCCATCCTGTATCCAGGAGCAGTGGGCTGCCCGGGGAGCTGCTGGGGGTCAAGGCTTTGGTGCAGGGTCTCACAGTGGTGACCCGATTCAAACCTGCGAATTTCAGATTTCAAGTCTATCTTTCTAAACTCCAGAATACCAGTTTGCAGTGTCTGTAGTTCGAATATTTCTAGTCTCAACACTGTAAATGTACAACTATCTGATGCCTGCCCTGCTCTCTTTTCTGTCTGTTTAGAGTTGTTTGTACGTACGACATTTATGAATTGCACAGATTGATTTAGACGTGGACCAAGCTTTCTGAGATTAAATCCACTTGTTCGGTTCTCACATGAGTTCAGAGAGCTGCGGTCACGCTTGCACAAACGGACCAAGGCTAACACACACTTAGAATAAAAAAAGGTTTCTTTGCGAAGGCAGTAAACGCAGCATACAGACCTAAGCATACAGGCTTTAGTGCACGCTTAAAATTCTCCGATCCGACAAAACCAAGCCGGAGTGCACACTCCACTGCACATTATTCCGCTCCGCTCTTTGTTTCTGCATATGGGGAAACAAAAACTATAAATCTTAACCTGGAAATATGCGACATTAATTAAACATCGCTGGCGAAGTCGCGCCACGAGGTCTGAAATCCCACATCGTTCACGTGCCGTTAGTTGGGGGACAGCGGCTCCTCTCTATCACCGCTCCGTTCGGAGGTGGCACATGATGGATTTCAGAGTGGTGCTCTTTCCATCTCCTGACTGCAGAGATTGCTTGGGGATGCTGGCGGGTCCCTGACAAGCAGGGCCTCCTCCATGCCTCACCTTGATCAACATTCAGCGTTGCCCCCCGAATCCATCACGGGGGCTGACAGCACGCCCCATTTTGGGCTTTTTATATCATACCGGATGATGTGGTCACTGCCGCCGGCGGGGGTGGTGACGCTGATTATGATGAAGCGGGGCTCTCACAAATGAATAGGGAACCTTTTATTGAAATTCAATGTATACAATATTTTTGATTAATAAATAAATAGAGCGCTCGTCATTTAGATCCTTGTCAGAGTTGTAGCTGGATAAATAATGTAGCATACAAGATGAGGCAATGTCCTGAAGCAACCATAACGGCAGCCTGGACCCTTTACAGCGACGTCTCCAAGGAGTAATCATCAGGAGAAATGGCAACGCAGGAACTCGTGTGTCCATCTTGTGTCCTGCTGGGAGTCAAATCGTATACCATAACAGGCATAAAATGAAAGTAAAACGTCAAACCACAATACAGGACATAAAGTTAAAAAAAAAACAAAAAAAAAAACTTGAAAGCTAAGACACAGTTGCTCAAGCACTGATATGTTTGTCTTTAATGTCCGTAAAAGATGAGCTCTATGTTAAATAAATAATACTCAATAATGAAGTGTCTGCTTCATCGTAATTGCTACTAAGTGATCTGAAATAGACTGAAGAGAGATGACCCAAAAAGCATATGATATGTCTTTTATAATCTCTTGTTTCATCGGATGCGGTTGTCATCTGCACGAGGCTGTCTTGTGTAAATGTTTTTGCTGAGATTAACTGTCACAGTTTACCTCATTAAGCCTGTCTTGTCGGATGACTTTGTCATCAGTGGGACACGTTGTGAGACAATTAAATATAAATCAACATCATGCAAATGCAGCGCGTAATTATGATTGTATGTCAAAAAAAGAAAAAAAAAACGAATAATTTGCATGTTATTTGATCATATCCCCCACGGACTGGACCGCCGCGGCGACGGAATGAATGATACTGGAGCGGTAAACAAAGCTCTGATGGCTGACACGTGAGGTGTCATTAGTCAAACACTCATTTGAAATCATGCTTTAACAATTATATTCCACGCAGGAAGATGTACAGTGGTTGTAAATCACCTCCCCATTAGAGGGTTTTACACAGTACCTGATGCAGAAAATGAACGTATGATGAATGAAACGTGTGGGGAATAGTTCACCCATCCATCCATAATTCATACCAGCTTTGGCCAAGTCAAAGACCGGAGTCGATCCTGGCTGGATGTGGAGGAAAGAAAGGTTTAAACCTCAAACCTGAGGGCCGTGCAGGGTCGGTAATTACATGAATGTGTTTGGTTTATGGCGGGGAAAAAAAAAAACAGAGTGCGATGAGAGAAACCACATTTACACAGGGAGAACATGCAAACTCTGTCAGGCACTACACCACTGTGCACACAAGAAGAAAAAAGTGCTTTTCTCCGGAAATGGCGATTAAAAAAACACCCCAGAAGGTTGCAGCCTTCAACCAAAGCATGGTGTTTCTACCTCGCATGACACCACAAAAGCTGTTTTTTTTTTTTGTGTTAAAAAAAAATGTACACATGCTGCCGGTCTTCCCCCCCCAAGAACCAAAACAGCTTGAAATAGCCCAAAATTTCCTTAGTAAATACTATTGACTTCAAAGACAAATTTCACTCTCCCTCTGTGTGCTGTGCTCCCTCGCTGCGGTGTCAGTGCCATTCCCTCCAGATGACTGCTTTTATTTGATATCAAACTAATGAGATTTTCATTCTCAAAGCATATCCGCTCGCTCTCCAGTCTTAAAGAAGATTCCATTTATGTATATACCCTGGAATGATATTTGTTTTGCATATTTACATAAGACATATCCACCCTGTCTATACATTTTCCAAATGCCAATGTTTTATTCATATATTTTTTTTCCTCTGTCATTTGCTTTTCATATCCTTTACCACTTAAACTGTCAAAAAGAGTGATATCTATTATTGGTGAACTGAACATATAATTCAGTTTAAGGCTTATGTGGGTGAAAGCTTATTCGCCTGAATACATAGCCTCTCAATCAAATGGACCAATTATAATTGATATTCTTTAAACGGAGGTTATTGGAGTGCTGTTTTAGGGAGCCTGTTTTCTATGTCTTTTTTTAGAAGGCTCATATATTATACATGATTTAATTATCAACACATTCAGTCCGAATTTCAAAGCTGCCGCACATTGTGCCATACTGTACTCTGCAGCAATATGTGGGGGGGGGGGGAGGAATTACATCTCTTCAGAGCGCCGCTGACAGTCAGCGAGTTCAGAGAACTTACATACATCGAGGGTGATTGACAACCCAGTGGAGAACATGACAGCGAGCGCTCAGCCACGCTGCCGGAGTCTCTCGCTCAGGAAAACATCGGTTTTTGAGCGACAGAAATCATCTTTAATATTCATCTTTCTTTGACCGTGCACATGAGCACGCAAGGTGCACAAATGCACATACACACACACTTGCTCAAGCAGTTTTACATCAACTGATGAAGAGCGTCAAGAGAGTGAAGTGTTCAAAGTCCAAGTATAAAATATGTCCTCCATATCGGCTGGAACATGTCCAGGTTGTACTCCACTCGCAGCTTCACTTTGTCTCCCTCCATACGTCTCCTCTCCTTGGCACGTCACACACTTTCCTTTCCACACACACACACACACACACACACACACACACACACACACACACACACACACACACACACACGCACGCACACACAAACAAGCACTGAATTATGGATGAACCCAGTGACACTGTGATGATACATTTGTCACATCTATACAAAGTCATCCTTTAAAGGGTTGTCCCTCTTTATGCCGCCTAGAGTTCACATTTTGTCACTTGACATTTACAGAGAGGCTTATGACGGCCCTAAGCGCTGATGTCTCACTGCTGCTGACACTGAATCCAGACTCCATGGATGCAGACACAGACAGCACCTGAGGGCCTGAAACGGTGCAGAACACAGACTCCACATTTTGGGCTCGGATTTGAGCGGCGCTTTTTCCAAGAAGGAGAAATCCACTTTTTAGAGGAGACGTGCGCAGCCACCCTTCTGTTCCTTGAAACTGCAAAAGAGGTTTTTTAAATAACACGAGTAATCACATTTTCCAGCGGCACATGCTTTTTTGGAATGTAGAGGCACATTGCAATGCACAGGATGACATACTTTATATTTTTAAAGAGGTGCTTGCGCTGATTGATGACATTAAGCTTAGTGTATTTGTCATGGGGACTTCTGTTCAGCCTCTGCGAACAGTAAATCTATTTGTGACTCTGAAGGGTGCCATCAAAGTGGGAAAAGAATAACATCACACTAATGATGGGGATGAAAAGCACTCCCGAGTAACAGAAAATGTAGGATCCAGCTTTGTTCTTGCGAGTCCCTCGTGACTCGCATTAAGTGCAATACTAAATTGCAACAATGTCACATTCAAGACCAAATTATTGATTTTGGAGTTGTAAATGTAACTGTTTCATGAGTTGAGGTAGCTCTTAGTTGAACCTCAAGTGCCGTATAAATGTGGTAAATGCTGTGTAAGTGCAGGTTATGTGCACGGTGATATGCAAATCATTATAAAAGAACCAGCTGAGTCTGAAGACCTGCTCACCACTGGGTTTTCCACAAAAAGAGGTGCTATTTCTTACCTTCAAGGGTACCGCAGTTGCAGTTATTTGAGATTCCATTTATCCATCTATCTTTGACACCTGCTTGATACAACTTGTAGTCATACGCGGCTGCAGCCCATCATTTGTTGGACTCGCACAAAGAGACAATCACCCAGTCACGCATCACAACTAAAGACGTCAATCAAACACATGAACGCCACACATCAAGGCAACGGACCGGACCCAAACTGGCATATTTGTGCAATCAGGCTGACTGTTATGCCATGACACTGCACCACCGTGTCGCCCTAACAATGATCCATAGTTATACCAAACCAGTCTGAAGGAAAAGAGACAGTTTGTTGATGCACATTTCATCTCCAGTATTCCTTTTTTCCATTCAGTTGATAATGAGGATAAACTGCAGAAAAACCTCAAAGAGACTATGAACAAATAGAATTAAATTTTGAGTAAAATGTGTCAAAGAGGCTCGGTTCAGCGCAACTGGAATGGCAATTTAGAGTTCTAAGATAATAACGAAAAATCTTAGAGAATGAATAAATGTACAGGCTGTTGTTAATAAATTACATCCTTTATGAAAAATATATTGACAGATTTCATGAAGGAGGAACCTAATTTATCTGAAACGTGTACATAATTTATAAAACTTTCAAAGACCTAATCAAAGTTGCACATTTTGAGAACTTCCATCAATCCATCTTCTAGAACAACTTGGTCTTGGTGAGGGGAGCTGGAAGCTGTCCCAGCTAACTCTGGGCAATTGGCAGGATAGAAGCATGGACAGGGTGCCAGTCCATCACAGGACTAACTCGGAGAGACAGACAATCACCCTGCGGACACTCGCTTCTTATAGGCAATTTAGAGTCACCATCTCACTTAATAAGCTTTCTTTGGATTATAGCAGAGAGATAATTCTGGAGATATTCTGCACACAGAAAGGTCCCTGCAAGTTTCCACAAAGCAGGACAACACTCCTGTGATGTCTATATATCTCAGGATGTTCTCAAAGCAAATTGAATCAGGTCAAGTAGACTTGAAAAGGCATTGTGTCCCTTATCCATGTTTCTAGTAATTGATTTCAAGTTCTTTACTTCAACAAAACACTATAATGAGTATATCTTTTCATATAGACTTGATCTTTATTCTACAAAGCTCTATGTTAGAGGATACTGGAGAAGCACTCTTGTAGAGCTGCAAGATTGGAAGACCAGTTTATCCATGTTCAAAAAAGGACTACAACAGCCTGGCCAGCCAAAGATAATTTCAATAATGGAAGATGCCAGGTTAAGGAAGGAAACTATCCGACCCAGGAGAAAGATGTCCATCTTTTTATCCATTCTCGAAACCACTTTATCCAACTTAGTCATGGACTGTTGGAACAGAGGGTACACACTGGACAGGTGTGGCAAACACAGAAAGACACAGTCAGTCATGCACACAGGTAGTCTTAGAGATGCTAAATCCATGAGAAGTTCATGGAAAGTGAGAGATTACCTGTGAGAATTTGCCAATTCTGCCCAAGTGAACTGGGGACATTCCCGCTACGCAGTGAGAGAGCAAACTATGACAAGAAAAACAAAAACAATGAATAGCAAATAATTCTGTCCAAAACCTGAGAACAAAACAAACAATAAACCTTTTTAATCACTTTCAGGAATTCAAATCAATCAATTTCCGAGGCTGAGCAGCAGGTCATAAATTATTGTGTCAGATAGCAGACAGAATAGACTGTATTAAATGCAAAACATCGAGGCACTGAGCAAAAAGAATCTAAATTAAAATCACATCATTCATCTCAAATTAAATGTTATTGTTCAATGAGCAAAATTCATGAGAAAATCCAGACAAACTATTTTGTGCACAACAAATCAGACAGCCTTTCTAACTGATGCACAAAAAAAAAAGAACACACATTAGAGAAGACATATGATTGCGAGTCCCTCTGTTGGCATTTGTGCGAATGCAAATCCAGTCAGTCAGACGGTGTGAGCGAGCGGACCAAAGTGAAAGACGTGGGTGACTTGCGGACAACAGAGCTGTGACAAGGCCGTAAATGACAGTAAACAGTACAGTGGGTGAGTGGGAGAAATGGAGGCAGAGGAGGACGGAGCAGCTGTCGCCATGACAGAGTGGTTAAATTCAAAGTAATCACATTTTCAAACATCCATCCTTTTTCGGCTCAGACCAGCACCGGGTGTAAGTCACCGTGTGGGCTTGCGAGGCTCACACATTTGACTTTGCTGCACATGCTCTTTGCAGGGCACAGCTGCAGAGCGTCTCCAGTTCCTGTCATCAGCTCCACTTTGCTTCATTATCAATAACATCCTCGAGCTGGCTGGGAAAGCGATAACACGATTAGTAATATTCCCCCTGGTGTGAAGTTTAGACTTATGAGTGTATTTAACGTTATTGTCCTGATTTCTTGTTTGAAAGAAATTTTTTATAAGCAAGTTGAATAGCCTGAGTGGATAAGTAACTTTTGTTTCTTAAAGCAGCTGCTGAGGTGTGATTCCGTGCATATAAAATGTGAATTGATCTCTGACGATAGTACTGCATTAAGCACCAGGAAGCATTTCTTTTAAAATTAAGTTAAAAATGGAATAAATTAAGTTTGATTCTGTGAATATCGGTTTGAACATAAATTACTCAAAGTAGGTTGCTCTGCTAGCAACACATTTTTGCAAATATTGAAATCACCAATGTGGGGAAAAAAAGGGTGCTGAAAGAGCAATCTATTTTTATTTAGCCAAACATTTCAAAAACCTAAAACTTTTATTGAGCAAGCAAAGGTCGGAGGCAAGTTTCACATTTACAGCGGAGCCATTGTCTCTAACCATTTAGAATAGTCAACCGTTTATCCTTTTTGCCATTTCTTCATGCTTCTAAGCAGCAAATAATCTTATCAATGGCCTGTGAGGATGTTTATTCACTGTGGGTGCATTGATCTGTGCCCCTTCTGTTCCTTGTTTTGACAGGGTTATCTTTAAAATGTTAGTGTAACACAAAGCCAAGCGATCTGAGATGTGGCTGTAAGTGTCTCTCAGTAGCTTTTTCACTCTCTCTCGAGGTTGTGTAGCTAATATGTCATGCTGTCAACTTGCTAATACCCTGACATCAGCTCTGTGCACAAGGCAGATGAAGAAAACAACAACAAACAGATATTCCATACATTAAAATGACATCAAAACACAGTAATAAATAAGCAGTTTGAAAAAAAAAAAACAAGACTAGAATGAAGGTGTTTAGTTTTTTCTTTTTCTTCTTCAATGAAATGGTCAGAAATAGTAAAACCTTATAGTGCAGCGCTGCAGTGCTGCTTCCCATATGGTCCTGAGGAAATGCAGTCCCCCACAAACCTGTAAATGGAGCCTGGGACCTGTTTTCACATCTTCATGCTTGGCGAATGTTTGCATTAAGAGCGGTTTCTTTCATTTTGCCAAATGGGGCCCGTCTCCGTGTCTCCTGGCTCACAGATGGCCGGTACGGCTCCCGACTGGCTCTGCAAAGGGGCGTTGATTCAAATGAATTTCCATTACAGAAAACTGGCTGGCTCGAATAAATCATAATAAAAATGGAACTTGTGGCCTGTCATTTCTCAAAGATCGGCTACCTTGGGACAGAGCTGAAACCTCTCCCATCATATGCCCCAGTGAAGCAGAGACGATGGGAAAGAGCATGGAGAGGATTTCTGTGCCAGAGGGAAAGATTTTCAAAAGAGATTAAAATTCAGTTCACTTTTTAAAGGCTTCCTCCACTTCCAAGTGTCGAGCCTATTGGATACAGCGGTGAGTGTCTCTGTCTTCCCCAAGAAAGGACTTAACGGATGTGCCAGTGTATTTTATTAGTGACCATAACTTCAGAATTAGCCTGATAAATTACCCCCCTTCATATTCTCAGGCACTGGAGGGTTATTTTATGTTTAGTCGCAAACCAGAGACCGGTGAGCTATTGTCTTGAAGCATATTATGGGTGTGTGCCCCAATAAAATGCTGATCAGTTAGATGGGATGGATAAATGTCAGGCTGAGAGGCCGTCGGCCCCTCAGGGCACTTCAGTGAAGACTGTTTGTGACTTCCCACAGACGTTCAACATGTCAGCATGTGGCGCTGCAACTCCTCGCTGCTTTCAAATTGCTCCTTTTGGGAATTGATATGGACACTTTATTTCTTTCCAAATGTCAAATTGCCGACAACACTTCACCAAAAAAAAAAAAAAAAAAAAAAAAAAAAAATCCACAGACTCGACCCACAGCATCTTTAAGAGACAAATCAGCTTTCCCAAATACATACACTGAACCTGTTTACATTTAAACAAATTTTAAAAAATTAGATTTCAAACATGAAAAAGGTTTAATGTTTATCAATTACAGTATGTCTTTCATATGGGTTCATGCCAATGGGATCACAGTTTCGTCATTCTAGTTAGAAAGGTAGCTCCTTGTTTTGTCTTGAAATGTTTTGCGGATCCGCTGTACTTCTGTTTTAAGCTTAACGCTAAGACCTTATGTTTGAATGATTTTAAAGTGACTTAAAATGTAACAAGACAAGACTAAGTTTTGATGGCCCAAAGTAAAAGTGATCTAATGTGGATCCATTATGGTATAAATGAAATATATCAAGAAAGGCTTGAGGGACAGCCTTCCTATCTTTGGGTTGTGTATAGAGTTCCCAGACTCTTCTCTATCTTTTGGGTCATAGATTGTAATTACTTTAATGGTGCTGGGAAAAAAGAGAAAAAAAAAACTGCATTCTTCAACAGTCTTCAGATCGTGCTCTGTATCGCACCGGACAATGTGGTCAACTGATATTTTCTTGATTTTATCCATTAAGCAGTAATCGTGGTGCAGCTCAAGTGATTTTTGGGAAAAAAAAACCTTTGGGGAAATGATATTTGAAGATGATATCATGTTTGATTTCATTGATGATGTTCACTTTGTTGACATTCTTAGATTTACTTTCTGCAGTCGGTGGTTGGAAAACACATTGAGAAAATCCTTCACACAGGCAGAATATAGAAATGAAAAGTCAATGCTGAACTTCATACATCTGGTGGAATCTAATGTTTGTGGGAATTCAATAAAGAGCTTATTTAACATGTTATTTCAATACAATAACTTAATGAAGTGTAGCACTGTGTGTGTTTCAAGAAAAAGTTTCTGCACTGTTGGTTTTGTTCCATGGTGTGTATTGATTGCTTTGATCTGTGCTTCTGCAGCTAAAACTCTCATTGTTGGCACATTTTATCTTCACCAAACTCCTGCAACATGATTTCAGTCAAAAAGATATATCATGTATCTTGATCCTGTTTTGAGGTTATAAGACTTAATTGTGACTGCATCACACACACACACACACACACACACACACACACACACACACACACACACACACACACACACAATGAAAGCACAGAGATGAAAGAACAAGAAACAAATGAGCAGCAGTGGAAAAACACACCATTGCACTTTATAATGTGAAGCCGCAGCACAGCACAGCTGCATTAGTCACCGAGTCGATGCCACAACGCAGTGTTTTGACTGGAGTCAGCACGGTGCCCTGCCAGTCCCGCCATCCTCCACGTCAGCCGGACAAATTTATGCCACCGAAATTGTCACTCATCTTGATGAGACGTCTGCTTTGAATCACGTCGTCTGAGCATTTTAAAAAATGATCACAGGAGATGAAGGAGCAGATGGCGAGCGCAGCTGATCTGCAAGTGCAGATGCTGCTCGGTCCCATGATGCTTCGCGGTGTGAAAGTTTTATTTCCTCCCGTAGCTTAAGTTAATAAACTCCGGGACTGTTCAAAATGAGTTTACGGATGTTATCAGCACCAAAATATATCCTCTACTTTTCACATCGGTCTAATCGTTGTCAGCCATTTCATGTTGTCTCCCCACTCTCTGTGGACATACGCAAACCTTCCTCTGTCACGTTTACACACCATCCAGCCTCCTTGGGTTAAATCAATAAGCACACCTCAAACTAATGGTGCAATAGCCCTCAAGCTGAATTCTTTGGACAAAACCTCGTGGTTTCGAGTTGAGATGAGGGGAGTCACTCATGAGTGGATGCAGCGTGAAGCGGTGATAGACAGGTGCAGGTGTTACTTACAAGCTGCCACACTGCTGTAGCTGCTGCTGCCAGAAGAGAGGTGAAAGGAGGAGACAGAGAAAGGACGGACAACATGCATTTCATTTCTAAATTCAAATTCACGCGTTGCTTTCCGTCACCTGAATCTCTGAAGGTACAACCACACCGTAACGAGGTTCACCCCTCATGATCTGCTTATATTTCATGGCTGACTTCAGTGATTGGTTGTTAACTGGCACCAGGAAACACATGCACACCTGATATTTATCTATTTTTTAATCAATTAATCTACTGTCAGGAGCTCAATGATGATCGAAATGAAACTGCAGCTTAACTGTTGCTCACAAATAGGCTGATTTGTGTGATTCTGTGGTAAATTTACAGCCCTATAGTATCCACAATAGAGTAGAAAACAACAACAAAAAGTGCAGTGAGCAGCAGCTCCGCAGATGGAAAGGCTCCGTTGATGAGAGAGGTCAGAGAAGACTGGTCGGACTGTTTCACTCTGACAGAAAGGTTGTGGTGACTCAGATAAGAACTCCACTGCTGTGGCAAGAAGAAAGGTAGTCAGAATAAACAACATGTTTGGCCTTGATGGGCTGCAGCAGCTGAAGCGCGTGTATGGTTTTAGTCTTGTCATCCAATCAGAGAAATCCATGGCAGCAGTGGGGCACAGGCCTGATACGAGTGGACTGTCGAGGAGGAGGAGAATGTAGCCTGCTCTTGTAAATCTTGATTTCTGCTGAAGTGGCAGATGGTAGAGACTCAGAATTTAGCATGAACAGCATGACTCTGCGGCTCCAACCTGCCTGGTGTCAACAGTCCAGGCAGACGGCGGTGGTGTGATGGTGCGGGAAACGTTTCATCGCTACAACTGGACATCCCCAATCTATCATGGTTTGGGCGCCACAGTGTCCCTGTATATTGTTTCTGACCATGTTTTTCCACTTGATAGGAGTTAAAGGCCACATCAAGCATGATAACAGAGCATTTAATAAAACAAGTACTTTGCTCCTCTATCTCTACTGTACATGTAAATTCAGTTAAAAAGTGTTTAGCATTGAATGGCATAATGGTGCCATGAATACACAGTTGATTTAGCTGCAGTCATTTGGTGACTTTCAACATGTCAACAGGAAACTGAATCTCAAAGGAAAATATCCAACCTTTTGTGGGAATGAGGCTGTTTAAGAGCATTTTGAAGGCTACTTCTAATAAATTGCTTGTTGAGAGTAAACACTGATTGATATGCAGACCTGTGAAGGTATAAACGACTCGGTTCTCAGTGAAGACTGCAGAAAGCCGTTACAGAAGAAACCCAGCACAGCGGAGTGTCTTTATGAAAGCACATCCACATCATCCATTTCATGTTTGCTTTTCATCTGCTCTGCGTGACATGCTTTGGATGTTGGTGTAAATATTGTTTAAAATAGTTTCAAATGTGATGATTGAAAATATGCTCAAAGCTATACTTCAACATTTTGGCAAATTGGCCCATTTAGCGCAATTCCTTAGTCATTTCGAACAGCATACTTACTTTTTTTGTGAGGGCGAGCTGTTGTTTATCCAGAGGTGAGTCGGGGAAGGTTTTTGGGACGGACACAATGGAAGTGAACGGTATTTTTGTTCCCCCCCGTCAAACTCATCAAATACATAATCCAACAACCCCCAAACACTTTGGTGGACACGTTATAATCCGCACATTCGCTACGCTGTGAAATATTAATGCAAAATTACAAGATTGAGTTATTTATGCGAAGATTGCTAAGACAGAACTACTTACCAAACATGGCGTCTGGGCGTAGTGATTTCAAAAGAAAAAGTAGTTCCCAGTATTTGCTTCAGTGTCGTAACGCTACAATATTATTTGTTGGTGTTCCACAGCGTAGTGAATGTGCGGATTATAACGTGTCCACCAAAGTGTTTTAGCGTTGTTGGATTGTGTATTTGATGAGTTTGATGAGGGGAACCAAAAATACCGTTCACTTCCATTGTGTCCGTCCCGAAAACCTTCCCCGACTCACCTCTGAATAAACAAGAGCTCGCCCTCACAAAAAAAAAGGAAATACGCTGTTCGAAATGACTAAGGAATTGCGCTAAGTGGGCCAATTTGCCAAAATGTTGAAGTATCGCTTTAAATTCCAACAAAGCCAACTGCAAGCAAATAGTTCTCTCAATATTTTTTGACTGAAACTCAATTGAGCTTCAATGAAAATTTAGCCGTGAGCGCCTTAGGGCTTCTTTCATATATACATATATATAATTTTTTTTTCTCCTCAAGGCCAAAGTCCAGTGCACAAAATCAGTTTCTCCGTCTGGGATGACGACAATATGGCACATCAGTCGTTTCAATAAAAGAACAAACACTTGTGCACACGGTGCACTTGTGTCTCATTGTTTTTTAACAGACAGAGAAAAAGGGAGCGAGTCTGTGCCGAGTTGAGTAGAGATTCGCCTCTGGCTAGATCAGCCTTTTCTTATTGAACTGTACTGTGGAAGAGGAGCTCATCTATCTCCGAGGAAGACAGAGCGGCGTTACTTGTAGCTGAGCTGATTGTGATCGTGTTACACGCGCTGAACCTCTGCAGTATCAATCTGACCGACGCAGTGTGTTTCTGAGCATGCACTCGCGCTGCAGTTTTTGGTGTCATTTTGATGCCACCGATTGATGATGGCTTTGATTGTGTTTTCATCACATTTCATGTTTCATGTGGTTTCATTTTCTCAGTCTTTGTGGTTTGTTTCATGCCTTGGAAATGAAAAGGTTGGTGCTTCTTCATACTTCAGTGCAAAAAATAATCAGTTTCCCTGCAGTTCTTTGTCCCTATGATAAATTTGAGCTCTTGAAGACATTTTAAGGAAGATCTGTATGCCTTGTATACAACATTTCAACTATTTTTTTTTAATTCAAACTATGCTTCTCTTTAACAGCTGGTCTGAAAAATGTGCTCTTCTTCATGAACTTATAAACCCAGTTGAAATCACTGTATAGACAGTTGAACACTTTTGGAGACAGTCACCACAGAGATGGTATTTTGTTGTAATTCACACGTCAAACTTCACAAATGTGTAAGATACAAAACAAAGTGAAATAATGCAACACAGAAGGTGTTAAAGCTTTAAAGCTCGTGTCCGGAGTTTCCGTTCATTTCCAATGTATGTATAATTTTTTTTAACAGAGCTTAAATGTGTCAGTCTGGTTCGATACTATAATGTAATATTAGCATAAAGCAATATAAAAATTTATTTATGAGGTCCGCCTTCGTCTCATAGACCCCCATGTTATCCGAAAAAGTGCCGGTCAGCTTCAGCCAATAAATTTCGAGCTTCTGCTTTGTCATGCTGTCAATCAACGTGTGCACGCAGCCAGAGAGCACGGCCGCTCGCCCAGGCAGAGGTGAATCAGCAATGCAGCAGCCGCCGCGCTTACCTCCATGGTCTGCTGAACATCCACCGTAAACAGCTAAACATGTCGGATGCTTGCGGACCCGGAGGCTCTTATTTTCACCCGAGGGGTAATGCGCGTGCACAATTAAAGGGGCGTGGCTTGGTCGCTCAGGAAAGCAGAGGGAGGGCGGAACCCCGAGACGTTGGATTAGAGCAGGGGTGGGCAATCCTGGTCCTGGAGGGCCGCAGCCCTGCATGTTTTCCATGTTTCCCTGCTTCAACACAGCTGATTGCAATGAGGCTCGTTATCTGGCTTTCTGCTGGACTTGGCCATGAATCTTGATTCGATTCAGGTGCGTTGAAGCAGGGAGACATGGAAAACATGCAGGTCTGCGGCCCTCCAGGACCAGGATTGCCCACCCCTGGATTAGAGAAACTGTCATTCTTTCAAAACTCCGGACACAAGCTTTAAGAGACAACATTTTGATAATCAAGGTGAAATCGAGTAGAAAAATAAAATAGCTTTTATTACCAGAGTTTTTTTTTTTTTCTTATTCAAATGGACTGTACAGGCGAGATAAGGCCAGATGCAAGTCAACCGCTACCAATTTTTTGTTTGGCTGCAGATCAGAAAGCACCCAATCTTACATTTCCTACATTTATTAATTATTTTCTTTCTTTGTTTTTTAAACTTAAGGTGCACAGTTTTTTTAACAGACTGATCCTCCACATACTGACCAAACTGACAGCTATGGGTAAAAAAAATGTTTGCTGAACATCTCTGGGTCTCCGAACAAAGTGGGATTTTGGTTAATTGTCAAGGTTTACGTTTGGTGAAGTTAGGCTTTAGAACAGGGGTGGGGAACCCTGGTCCTGGAGGGCCGCAAACCTGCATGTTTTCCATGTCTCCCTGCTTCAACACACCTGAATCGAATCAAGATTCATGGCCAAGTCCAGCAGAAAGCCAGATAACGAGCCTCATTGCAATCAGCTGTGTTGAAGCAGGGAGACATGGAAAACATGCAGGGCTGCGGCCCTCCAGGACCAGGGTTCCCCACCCCTGCTTTAGAAGGAGGACTGATTATGGTTGAAGTAAGGTGACTTTCAAATCAACGGAAGAGACATGAGAAATATTACATTTAAATGACGCAAACATCAGGTTTTCATGTTCTCTGTGAACCTTTAACTTGAAAACATTTTATTTGATAAACGTGAAACAGAAATGAGAGTTCATCTCTCTTGTTTAACTGGAAGAGTGTTGAAACACGATTTTATTCAGTGTTTCACAAGCATGAAGCATGGCCAGTATATCAAAGAAAGCTGCGTAAATTATATTCTTTCTTTTGCTTGAAGACCTGTTTCTTATTCTGTGTCAGAAATGCCACCAAGCATCGAGGGACTTGTCCTTCTGTACAACACTTACGTGGCGAAACAGAATTGATGATCTTATTATCTTAATGGCCATAATTTCATGCACAGGCGGGTGCTAATGCTGCCACTGCTGCTGAGCCAACAGTTTGCTGTCCGGTAAATCATTTGACAATGCAAGAAGTCCATTCATGTCCAGCAACTGTGCATGTTATGACTTTATGAATATTCTCACAACCGTGGCTTTCAAAAAAACACTCGCTCTCAATTACATGGCTCCCGCCATCAGAGACCGAGACGACTGGCCGCTCGGGCCGCCGGCCAGGATGGATCATTCTGTGGCATCATGGATAATTGAACAACAAAATTGTAATTTTGTCAGGGACCAATGCTTAATGCTCTCTCTGTTTCTACTTTCAAATGAGCTGCTGATTATTCACATCTGCTCCAGTTTCAGCTTGGTTTGACGGTTTCGGTGCTGGAGTCTGTTTCAGGTTTTAAAAACGATATTAATTGGACAAAAACTGAAAACCCTTTGAGGTTAAAGTTGTTCTTTGTGCTGCGTCAATGCATCAATTCCTCTGCAGTCGCATTACCTAACAAAATACTGGGACAGGGAATGATGAGCGATTTCATTTGAGATTCAATTTGCTTTGTTGTTGTGTATGTGAGTGTGTGTGTGTGTGTGTGTGTTTTTTTTTTTTTTATATTATTATTGCTAAGACTCAATTTTCACAACAATTTCAAAGTGCAAATCTCTTTTATCCTCTTAGTGTTGGCCTATAAATCATTTATAGCATGCAAAGAGTGTGTCGAATGATGCACCACAGTGCATCATGTAAAAGGTTTGTCCGCCTACAACAATGGACTTTTTCCCACTTAAATCGTAGCATAAAATCCACTGGACATTCCATGATATTTAGTTTATGCTAGATTGGAGATGTTATTGAATTATGCACAATTGTTTAGTATCTTCTGGGAGAGTAAAACTCTGTAGAACAGCAGCGGTTCGAGCACATGACAAAATTCATCACTGTTCATCAGAGTGCAACAACAATTATAGAGACAGACATCAACTCGTACAGTGAATTCACCAAATCCACCGGCTGTAATAACAATGAATTATTACTTGAAACAACACTGACGTGAGATGAATGGAAGAAGAAAAAAAGCATGCATACATTTCTGAATGCGTGGGGTTATGCGGAGGGCAGAGCAGCTGAAACTGCTCCGACGACTTCTTGAGATATTTCAGCCTGAACTTTAAATGGACTGCTTTCACACTTACCCATCTGTTCTCTGCAGGAGTGGGCGAGAGAGATGAAAAGAAACCTCTTCAGCTTTTGATGCAACTTTCGATTTTGACATCGGCGCAGTGTATCATGCCCAAGTCACTTCATGCAGACTGCTTTCAAATATATTAATGGTAATATCTTGCTTTTTTTTAATCTATGGAGCATTAATGTGTGGTCCATATGCATGATACACACTGAGTTGTAGCAACAACTTTTTCTATTTGTGCTAGTTAAGCTCAATTGTTAACTGTGAACTTTGTAAGAGCTTAAAACCAAACTATCAGGAATTTAGCCAAGGTCACAGAATTCAGAGAAAACAGTTGCATCTGTCAGTCGTTTTCATACCTGCTGCATGTTACCGTTTAACACCGTGTTGCCCGTTCACAGAGGGCGCAGCGGAGTGCAGCCAGTAACCGAGGGTTACATAATGTTACTGTTGTACTGCTCAGCACCTTAAAAGACCTGTGAGAAACAGAGCGGGTTCTCTCGCCGCTGCAGCGGCAGCAATCTGGGATAAGCCAGTTTAATACCGGCCTCTTCAAACACAGTGCCAGTACGAGTCAAAGGTTAATGAAAGGGCACCTGGTTGGGAGGATGAAGACGTGGCAGCAGCCAGAACTAGAGGGATTAGCCCTGTTCTCATATCAAAGGGATCCCCAGCCTGAGAGGCTCAATCTGGATTTTGTGTGGAAATCTGTCTCCATAGAAGAGATATCAGGTCCAAGAGCAGGCTCGCTGGGCTCGTCATCCTCTCTCACACTCTCCGCTCTCAGACCTATTTGCATTAACACTGTTAGTGCTTGAACACGCTGATAAAAGTTGACTCCGGATCGTCATTTCCACAATTTTCACAACTCTTTTCTCAGGACAAACGCGTCATCCATTTTAAACTTTTGGCCGGCTTGAGTTGAGAACAGCTCACAATAATAATCTGATCCTTGTCACGACGCATTGTGAAGAAACAGTCTTCTGTGAATTGAAACACTTTAGATCTTTTTCATGTAGGTCAGTTTTAGGCGACCAAAATCAGTGCATCGCACATATCAAAGAAATTCAAGGCTTTTCATAATTAAAGATTTGGTTTATTAGTTATGCTAAATAGGGCACATGAGCATATATGTCTTACTCAGAGCATTTGTTTGGAGGTTGATGCTTTATGTTTGTAAAGTATGTATGAAAAGTGCATCACAAAGTTTCTAGTGGGTTGATTGATGGTTTCACTTAACAGCAGGACCACGAATTCAAATGACTTATGTTCGGTCTTATTTCTTCCGTTTGTTCCCTCCTGCTCTGGTTCTTTTACTTCCAGTAGAAACAACCGTAAAGTTCCTCACTGGTGAACCAGTTTTACAGGGCAGCCACTAAGTATGACGGATAACGGTGCACCTCAACACAGGAACTGTTCATTTTTTTTCTTTATATCTTCATCTTTCTCAGCCCTCTTGGACAGGCTATTGTCAGATAAACTTATCCAAGCAAGACGTCGTTCCAAAACTTCTCCAACTTCTTTTGCCACTTTTCGAACTTTTCCCTTTTTCCTCCTGAGACCCTCCTGGGCGAGAGATCTGCCGGCTTTTCCTCTGGTCATGCTGGGGAACTCTTGATGGTGGGGAAATTAGACAGCAGTCTTTGGCTGCTGACCACTGCACAGGTCACCTGTGGTCTAATGTGTCATTTGTGATTGCGCGGCTTCCCGGTAAAACCTTCAAACTCTGGATCTCCGCTCAGCGACGGCAAACACATTTTGACAGTGGCACCGATGAGAGTTCAGGTGAATCCTCCTGATGTCCTGCTTTACTGCCACTTTCACTTCCCCTGCCCTCATGTCGACAGACAACAACAAATGACTACAAATAAAAATGTCACATCTTGTGTCAGCGCCGAGCCCCGCTGCCTTCCTCCTTTCAAATAAAGCAATAATGACATGAAATTCCGACCCGTGAAATATTTGCGCGGTCAGTCGTCCAATTAGCGTGAAATAAAACGAGCTGCGCTTCCATTGTTACTTAGCCGATATTGAACTGAAGCTCCTCCAAATTGAAGCTGAAAGCGGGACTTTAACCTCCCGTGACATGTTTGACATTGTGCTTGAGAGTCTTTGTATCTGAGTTGGCCTGAAGTAACGGGTGCATGTGTGTGTGCATGCATGTGCGTGTGTGTGTGTGTGGATTGAAGGGAACCGTTGTGGCAGAGATGGATCGGCTGCTCCGTAGCCATCTTTCTAAATTGGATACGGCAGCATAATACCAAGCTACTTAAAGACTTCGCAGACACTCCCTGTGGTACCGCCGAGCGCCAGCCTCCTTCCAATATGTTCTTTAGAGATAGGCCTTCTGGAGTTTCGTGAGAGGGGGCCCAGTTGTTACGCAAAGAATTTATTGGATTTAGAGCAAGTCATTAACAGTAGGCTTCAGTATTTGTCAAAGGTTGTGTTATCATGGGATGTCAACAAAATAAACAATGTCTGTCTTATATATCTGTCACTTCAATGCTTTGTGAAAAGCTGTAAAACACACTGAACTGTGCGTTTTTATCCGAGGCTTCAAACGCGTCGCCTCTTCTGTGATAGTTTAAATAAATTGTGATTGCTTATAAATATACATTGACAGATTACTTGTGCTGGATTGGCTCTTAATCAAACTCAATTCTTCATTAATTTGGCGTAGCATGTATTGTTGTAATCCTCAGGCAGCAGCGAAATGAGCATTAACTCAAATGTGTGTTGTAGTTGGTGGAAATTAATTTACTGTAATGATGAATTATTGCACTGTAAAAAAAAAAGAAAAAAGTGTCCATTGTATACGATGAAAGCACCCTTTTTTTAATTGCCTCATCCTGTGGAAAATGACAGTGACGTTTGCTCCTTCCCAAAGCAAATTTCTCATCCACTTCACTCTGGCCTTAAAGACAGACTGCTCCCGTTTATTACCAGATTGGGTGTTTTATCAGGATGACTTCCTGAAGTATGCACCCTGAACCCTGTCAGGACAGATGTCAACCGCTTTATGAGCATCAAGGAAAAATAAAACTGGGATTATCTGCTTTGTCACAGACTACTAGCTCTAAACTTTTCTTCCCTCTCAAAGTGTTTTTGCTCTCAGAGAAGTTAGGCTGCTCTCAGCAGTTCATACAAATCATCAGTAAACACAACAAATCCTAACAACTTCCCATGGATTTCTTTGGAAGTAACACATAAACAAGAACATTTCAGGAACTATTCTAAAATACCACAATACATCAGTGACCCCCCCCCCCCCCCAAAAAAAAAAAAAAAAAAAAATCAGATAATGATCTTGATATGTCTCTCTTTTATTGTCAGCTGCCTTTTTCTCAGTGTTTTTAAAGCAACACGCTGCTTTCTGCAGTCCACTGCTGTCCACCTGATGCTCATGGGGGTTTGGAAGCAAAGGGTTTTCTAATACTGCTTTTACGCAGAGAGAGGAGGGGTTGGCTGTGAGTAATCCAGACAGGCTGGAACACCTGAAAATTAGTAGCACCAAGTTTCAAGGCTTGATCAGCCTCTATTACTGCAGAACAGCTTTAAGTCATTAATCCAGTTCTTGCTCCCTGAAAAAGGATTTTTAGTGAAACTCCATTTTATAATTCTTCATTAACCTCGCCTTATTTCTTTCTAACCTATGGCAGTCCACCTCTTACCTTAGGTCCAAGTGCCAGGTATGTCTGCTTCTCCAAACACACTGCCCACACACTTCACAAAGGTTCTGCAGGCACCCATAAGACCAGAGCTGTTATCAAGTGAAGCTGCCATGTAGAAGAATCAGCCAAGTTTCTTTTATGTGTAACCTGGGCAATTTGTTTGGTGATTAATACCAGACTTTCAGGGGAAGGTGTGAGCTGGATCTCTGAAAATGAGACAAAAGGGAGAGGTTACTTGGGGGAAAAAAAAAAAAAAAAAAAAGTACTTCGGTGCGTCTGTAATCTCACATTCCCCTTCCAGTACTGCAGCACAGCAATGCCTAATACGGAGGTTTCAAGTGATCCCTACATGCATGTATAATGAGTGGGAATGCTAATCACCTCACTGTGTAATATGCCTTAGAAGTCTTGCAGGAGAGAAAATCCTCTCAGTTCTTCAAAGTGCTTCTGCTTCTAACCCTTTTACAATTTTGAGAACCAATTTTATCTCCTGGAGGTGTTTTCCTTTTTTTTTTTGTGTGTGTGTGTGTGTGTGTGTGTGTGTGTGTGTGTGTGTGTGTGTGTGTTGGCTCATATTCCACTGATATTCCTGTTCTGGCTCTTCACTTACCGCTGCTGCCCTTACATTTTATCTACGGTTATTGTTAAAACTGTCAGGGTAGTTTTCAAAGTTAGTCATGGATTATTCTGTACATGACATTAATGAGGGAGTGATAGCTCTCTTCTCGGTTTAAGGCATCAATCTGCCCCAATCTTCCCCCAACATGGTTTTTAAAACTCTATGATAATAGTACCATACTTCTTATATCGCTCATATTATCACCACTTCTCCCGCTGGACGACTTGTCCATTGGTATGTAAACACGGGTCTTGTTAGAATAACCCAATCTGTCATGTTTCTTGGGAGATCCGTCTTTGTTTTTGGTGTGACTGACACGGTGGGAGCTTTCTGCTAATTCCATTTTATACAGAACAATCTGCATCATTTTATTATCTCCGTTATTTCCTTTGAGAACTGCGCTGTGTTAAAGCTTATGGTCATAAACAGTGTGGAACGAACCACAAGCCAAAATAAGTTGCGTCTCCTCACAGAGGGAATACAAATTTAGTTTCATTTAAACCAGCTGGAAGCAATTTATTACAGTTAATTTTTCAACTGCACAGATGTATCCTATTTTTATTTTTTTTTACATATTCTCTAGAGTCTTCTGCTTAAGTTTGATCCAGGTTTATAGTTTGTTTGTGTCTTAACTCTTGTTAGACTTATTTATGTGAGGATATGATTTTGAACATGGAGACTCTTGTGCTGCTCTTTGAAATATATTACAGAAAACATGTTTGGTGAAAGACGGGCGGATCTTTCACTCGTGTTGTGGTCTTGATGCTTTTCAATTCATATTTTGCATCACTTCACACTTTAGATGAAGTTTGGTTTTGTTCAGCATGCTGTATGTTTCATTTGGAATAAACAAAGAATTTATCAAAACTCAAACATGATAAAATTATACAACTGAATGAATAAAAGAAACTTCTCCGTAAAATGCTGTTTTTTTTTTCCTTTGAGTTTTATTTGTGATCTAAACATAAGGTTGAGGCCGACATCATACAGAGCGCTTGAGGGGGCGGAGCTACAAAATGCAAATATTCAGTGAAGCAACAAAGTAATAGTTTCAGACTGTTCTCAGCATATGTCCAAATTAACTTTCCAGACAAAATTAATTTTTACAGACACTAAGTGCTTGAATTAGGACCGATGCCAAAAGTAGCAGTAAAAAAATCTCCATCTGGGACAATTTGAAACAGAACAAAATATTTCACTTATGTAAAGAGAGAAAGTTTAGTTCTGGTGTTCTTGGTTCAAAAGTCAGCCGAGTCTATCGCAGCTGTAAATTAACAACTCTTCAGAGTCCAACTGCAGCGACACCAGGAGATCTGTGTGAGGAGGAGCAGGCTGAGAATACTGGAGGCTGTAAACTGTTAGACTGTACGTCAAGAGGACACTTATGAGAGAGTTTTACTGTGATAAATGCACGGTATCACATCTGTGGATGATTTTATGAAAGCATAATAAAAGTGATGTCATAAAGGCAATATTTGGTTAATTATTGTTAAAATCAATAATTTCCTGTTTATGTTCAGCCAAAGTCAATCATGCCTCCCTATAACGAAACATAACGGGGAAAATGTGTTTCTCTGTTTGAACTTCTACGGCATGTAAAGAAAGTCCTAGAAAACTCACAATATGCACATTAACAAGAAGTAGAGAACTTTGAAACAAGGCAAAGTCGTTCCTCAAATCCGGATTTTTCTTGTGACGCGGTGTAACGTATTTCCTCCTTCGAAGGTTCAACACACAGCATAGCCTGGAGGACTGGAGCTGTCTTCAGACTGTAACACAGATCAGATTTTTTGAAGAAGAAATCCCATATAAAGTTTGGGTAAGAGAGATGAGGGGATTCAAATCGACTGCAAATTTTGCCCAGGGTTCAAAAAACTGTGGCAGTGATCCAACCGAACACGAGTTAGGAAGTGGAGATAAAACTGTTCTCTCAAGCGGAAGCTGAATGACATGACCTGGTTTAATTACTGTGCAGGGATGAGAAGAAAAAGAGAAAAGAAGAACACTAGAAGAAACCTGACAGGACACACACACACAAACACAAACACACACACAAACACACGCACACTCCCACAGAGTCACTATCAGTGCTGCTAATGTTTCCAGCTACTGCACACCATTAATTGCAACTTAAAAAAAAACTGTACTGAAGTTCAACACTAATTTATTTGAGCTTTTTTTTTTTTTTTTTTTTTGTTAAATTTCTGAAGTTTCTGTTGAGATTTGCTCCCCAGCATTATACACCTGGTGATTGATACCTTATTCCATGCATAGATGCAGTCTAATGACTCTTGGGGCCATGTAATTTGTCAGTTTCTACATGAACTTTCTGAAAACACCACTCAAAATGACTTCAGGCTGATGAATTTTGGGATGCTGAAGGTCATTAATCATGCACTTGCTGTTTCTTGGTGACTAAATTAAAATTTTGATTGAAACTAGTTGACTCATATCATGTGTAAAAAGACCTTTCATCACAAATCCTGAACATCTTCCCTTCAACAAAGTTAATTGGAACAACACGTTACTGGATTCCCGTCGTCTTCTCAGACCAAGGTGGACCGAGCTTGACTCGGTTAACTGCAACAGGCATCTCTCGTGCAGGAGGATGAGCCCATGTTTGAGCTGAATATGGCTCCATAACACTACAGTGAAGTCTGTAGCTCCAACTAGTGGTTAGGCAACTGCAACCGAATGGCTTGAAAGATTAGTTCCGGTGCAAAACAGGCAAACTGACGAGCTGCTAGTTTCCAGCAAATTCTCTACTGTATCAGGAGCATTTCAATTGAAGCCCCTTATCACAGTAAGTTCTGTTCTGAATTAACTATTATTAAAAGACTTTCTCATCTCTCCCCTTTTCTCTTTTTCTCTACATTTCGGCGACTCCCGAAGTCAAAATATACACAGATACTTTGAAGAATGTGCAGATAGGAAACCGTGGAGGAGGTGCACCTGTTGTATCCTCCTGCACACTCGCTCTTGGAGGGCATCTGTAACACCGGCTGAAATTCTCTTTCTGTGCTCTCGAGCCGAGTGCCAAAACTGGCTCTAATAATTGCTTGATGGTTTGAAGTATAGGCAGTTTCTCAGTGACCCCCTACAGAACGTGGAGGGGCGGATGGAGAACAGGTATTAGCCCCATAGATCATGTAAAATTAGCAGCAGGAACTCCTGTCAGCCCAGACATTGGCACTTAATCTTGGACTTTTGGCAGACTGTTGCCTTAACAGGTCAAATGATATCTATAAATCAAGGATCCCCCGGCGGAGGGTGAGATTGAGCTGTGGAGAGGGGGAGAGATGCATAGAGCTGCCACTAAAACTCCAGGGGATTTAATCCTGGCTATAAAACCTAACCCAAGGAAATAATCCAGTCTATTTCATAAAGGATTAAAACCTTTAAAGAAGATTGATTGCCTCTTTTTCCTTTCCTACCCGATGTAATCCTAGATTATGGATACCACCAGGGGTTAGATTTTAAAGAAATTTGCACAGGATTAATGGAGAGGAAAGCATCCATTCTTGAGATTGACTTGGTTTCCCTCAGAGATAGATATTATTTTAGGAGGGGAAACGAATGAGGAAGCAATGTTTTCCTGTTTCTTCCTGTCTTTGTGTTTCACCTTAACTCATATACTCACTGATTCACACACATTTTGCACATCATAACAGCTCAACCTCATACTGTGAATCCCATCACAGAATGCAACTTTTTTTGTATGTTACATTTTTTCTTTCTTTTTGCACTGTGAGATGAGCAGCTCTCCAGTTTCATTATACATTAATGATGATGATAAAGGGCAATCTATTCTGTTCTGTTCCGTTCTATAATCAAGTATATTCTTCAGCCTTTTGAGATGAAGAACACCTTTTCAGTATAAACCCTTTCTCAAGAAACTTTCTGGCCCGCCATCAACAGCTTGTCTCAAGCCAGGCAGCCAATGACAAGTTGGCAACGTAAAATTAATCCCTCAGTTTTCAGGGAATGAAACTGAACTAAAAAAAAAAAAAAAAATGTGTGCCTTGTAATTAAATGTTATACTGCTGCATGCTTTGAACCTTTTCAATCGACTGCATTAAAAATGCTTCTATTCAATAGCAGATACTTTGTTGAATAGATCTGGGATTTTTGAACATGGCCTCTCAAAAAAATGCACAGAAAGAGCCAGATGTCTTCAACAACCATGACTGATGTAAACCAGGTTAACCCTGACATACTGTTGAGCTAAGGTGTAGAGTTTAATTGTAAAAAAAAAAAAAAAACTATGCCACTTCTTCAAAAAAATGAGTGATTAGTCCTTCACAAATGCTTCAAAGAAGAGAACATTACTTATTTTTACTGAAAAGTATCTATTACACAGTATAATTTCATGTCGTATTGTAATGAAAAAAACATGAAGATGTAATTTTGGTTTTGTTACTTTGAAAATTTCATGAACATTCAGGAACTTTCGTATTTCCAAACTGTCCTCGTTGCTGTATCAAAGTATGAAGTGCTTGTTGTGAACTGAAAGCGGAGATGAGAGTTTTCCATGTGTGGACCTTGCACACGTTACACACAATAGCAGCACGTTGTCCTGTTTTACAGTCTTTCGCTGCACTGCCCTCACCGATGCTGCTGAGGCGGCAGAGGGGAGGTGCTGTCGCTTTTGCATGCAAAGAGCCACAGGGGCAATGCATGATCGCTTCCATGTTGTTTCTTTACTATTTCGATATTTTGGGCTTGTCTCTGCTCCCTCAGGCGCCAGCAGGAGTCCGCCTCTGCGGGAATCTGAACAAATGGGAACGCAGAGAGTGTCGAGGTCCCCGTGAACTCTATAACGCCTTTCACAAATAAGACGCACATAAACATGACATCCACATCCTCACAGTTTCAAGATTCCATTAAACTGTTGGATGTAAGAAAAGAATGTTGCAGTGAGGTTAACCTGAGGCTACAGCAGTTCAGTTTCTTTGTAAGGCGGAAGCCCTCGTTCTTAATGAGAGAAAAAGGTGAGGCTGTCCAGCTGAAGCTCCAGCTGGTGCTCCTGGTTAGGAAGTGGAGATCTGAGCATCTGATCAGGATGCCTCATGGTCACCCTCCACTGGAGGAGTTCCTGGCACAGCCAAATGGGACAAGTGTCCACGTCTGGCCCAGGTCCGACTGGAGAGATTTTACCTCTTGGATGGCCTGTGAATGCCTCGGGGACAATCTGGAGAAAGATGCAACGTATGGTGACGTTTTGGCCTCTCTGCCTTCCAAATTTCCACCACAGCCTCATGTGGAAAGGCAGATAAACTGATCTACATGTGACATCTTTGGATTTAAGTCACGATGAAGCTCTATTTAGTTGACAAACTGAGATCTCTGCCAGACTTCAGAGGTCTGTGACCAGACCACAGAACGTTTTGTACACGCTTCAGCGAAAAATAAATTACGCCGTCTTTGAATGTTGCAAGCGAACTAGCCGGTATAGTGTTTCTGTGCTGTGCATGGCTGTAATTAAACGAAGGTAATTACTGCTGAAAGAACTGGGATTTAGAACAATAAGGTGCAAAAGTAATTATTACCAGCCACACTAAATTACGAGGGTGCACACCAAAATCCGGCAAAGCTGAAGACAACTGTGTCCCTCCCGTGCGCGGTGTGTGGTTTTCATGGGACCGGAGGAGTTCTGTGACAGACAGGCCGGAATATCAGGTGAACAGAGCCATTAATGATATGTAATCACAGGGTCTGGTTGGCAGTGGCAGCCAAAGCAGAGGAACTGGAGGTTGTGATGGAAATGGAGGTTTTTTGGTGTGTGTGGGTGTGTGTGTGTGTGTGCAAGGAGCAGACCTGAAGCGAAATGCTTCACCACCCATGGAACTAATTTAAAGTCCTCGTTTAGAGGCTGTCACACGAAGGGCCCTGACGACCACTGATCTCTGCACATTTACCAGCACAGGCAGCTGTCAGGGGGCTGACAGACAGGCCCCACTACTGACTGATTACATACAGGGCCGGAGTGAACTGTGATCTGGTGAACTTTATTTTCCCTGGCAGGTCCAACGTGCGGTGCATGCCTCACGCTGGTGGCCATTCACGAGTCGGCCTCGCTCCTCCGTCTCCTCCATTAACACCACACACCCATTTGCCGAGAGGTCATAATTTATTAAATTTGATGATGGATGTTCTGCAACACCTTTAGATAATGAAAAAATAAACACGGGTGGGCACTTTCAGAAGCATCCGGGATGGAAGCATGAAAACTCTCCTCCGTGCACGTCAGTGGCATCCAGTAACTTTACACCAGCATTTAGCACTCTCAATTTAATTCTGCAAAAAATAAAGTGATTACAGCTAATCGCTGGTATTTTTGAAGTCTCTATACTCCATTCATATGAACCTTTGAGTGTTAAATAGGATTTATTAGGGAGCTGTGTTTCAGGAAATGAAAAAGCGGCGTCTGTGCCTACACCTGCTGCAGCGATGCCCGTCTGAGAGAGGGAGGGACGCCACGAGGCTATTTTAAGAATACTCAAGCACGGATTTGTCTGCGTCTGCCGAGGGATGGAATAATCTGAACTAATTTCAAGATTAATCAGTAATTACCTCAAACTGCACGTTTCCCAGGTGGGCACACTTTAGCGGATTCTCTGTAATCATTGAGTTGATTTTAAAGAGCCAGCAATCTGAGTTTGGAGTTAAAAAAAAAAGCTGAAGAAATAATAACAAAAGCACATTTATCTATTTATTTATTTGAAAAAAAATTGTATACGCTTTAGTGACCTTCAAGTTTTGTAGCTTCATGTTAACCTTGAAATGTATGGATGGTTTGGTAAACACTTCTGTGTATGAAGAACCTCAACTGTTTTCAGACCTTTGTAATGAGATGCTATGAATATAAATTAAAATATAGTGTAGTGTAGTGTAATTATTTGTTGTTTAGTCACATATAGACATTGTTAGACCTTACAGTGGCATTCAATTTGTCTTTTCTTTTCCATACAAATGTGTATTACATAACCAGGCCTATTTAAAGTGCCAATAATGTCAAAAACTTTTTCCACTGATTTCTAATTTGACCTGCGTAGTTTGACCAAAACACAATATCGACCATCACTGTGTTGCACCTCAGACCAGCATGCAGTGTGAATAACCAGATCTTAGACTTTTCAGTAGAAAAGGGAAGAATGCTGCAACTCGACAGCTGCTTCTTCTCACAGCCTCAAAAAAAAAAATCTCCTCAAGCAGTTTCTCATTGTCCTTTTATCCCCCGTGCTCCCGGTCGGCCAATCAGGCAGAGCTCTGGATCGGCTCACAGGTGAGCTCAGTCTCCCGTCCAGAGAAACTGAAGAAAACTCAACTGTTAAACAATAACATCTTTTCTTTTTCACCCAAAATAAACCTGATGACTATTTTCTGTCCATGCTAATTTTTAAAGCAAACACACAGCTGTAAATGTCACCTTTCCTAAATATTTACCGAGGTAATGTTAAAGCTGCACAGCTCTCCTATGTCCTTGGAAATGTGGGTAGAAATAAAGTGTGATCAGCCTGGAGGAAATTAAATAATTTCCTGGTTTTATAAGACAAATGATCCTAAGTTAGTTCAATTGGTTCCTTCAAAGGAAACGGATTAAGCTTCATGGTGTGTGGGTTCTTTTTCCATTGTCGCAGTCCTTTTTTCATATATAGTTCTACTGCTTGTCAAGTGGTTTTTGAGCTAAAGGAAACGACTGCACCCAGAGGTAACCCATGCACATGGAGAACATTGAAACCTCACACAGAAAGCCCCATCTTGGATTCAAACCAGGGACCTTCTCACCGTGAGGTGAGGATGTTAACCTCTATAGTTTCATAACTGAAAAAGTTTCTTTTTTCCAAAAAGCATCTTGACTTAAGCTGGTGGAGCAGGAAAAGGATACAGTAAATGATCAGAAAATTGTGATTTCTCACATCTGATATGTCTTTAACATATAACTGATGAGGGAAAGGGCGAAGACAATTAAAAAAAGCCACAAAACTTAAAAAAAAAAGAAAAATCTACATAAACAAGCACGTTTTTGCCCAGTGTTTAACTTGGATGCTCCTTTGAGGCTAGTCCCTCATTATCATGATCCTTAACCAATGAATTATTTCATTTATATTCTCCACCTACGCTGGAGGTCAGAATAAATACAAATGCAGCTTTCTTCATCTGTCACGGTGCGGAGGAAGCGGCTGACATCTCTCTCTGCTTGGAAAAAGAGAGCCATCAAATAAGAATTCCAGCCTGTCTACCTGAAAATCTCCCTCCATCTGTGGATTAGGTTTAAGTCCTCCAAAATCTTGGGCTGGTGCTACATCAGAGGATGTGCGGTGCTGGGGAAGTTACGTAACTCATTAAGACCTCACTGTTCTCTCCTGGGCAGGTTCTTTATCCCTCTAAACTTGCAGTCTTTGAGCAAATAAAGCCATATAAGAACGTTGAACTATGAGACCCCCGCCAACTCTGTAAAACTTTCTGATCTAACAGCTTGAATTCAACTTGAGGGCAGCCCATTTGAACTGCGTCATTAAGCATCATTACACCCATTGTTCTGCCTTTTAATCAGCAGTGTTATTCTCAGCCTGTGCACTATAGATTAACAGTCAGTGAGAGAAATATTAGTGCAAGGAGGGTAATGTTTTTCATTGGAGGTGATGAAGTGGGAAGCACGATTCATCACATCTGTCTATCTACATACCTATCATGTCTATCTGTCCATCTCATTTCTAGTATTTCTAGATATATAGAGATGATCTTGACACACAAAAAAAATAGACATATGCTTATATGCACACATATATTGATACTAAAGACACACACAGCAGTCTTTAAATCAACTCCCATCCCCATCCTGTCTCTATCTTCACTTCTCAAAATAGAAGAATCACAAATCAGCTTGGTTAGGTAACATTTTGAAAACTTTCTCAAGATCACACAACTTGCTTTCCTTTCTCCTTGTAATATGTCTAAACAATCATATGAATAAATACACACATGCATTGACATACAGCAGAATGCTGCAGGATGAAAACAAGCTTTATTTACCTCGTATGATGACGATATCCATTCATTGCGTAGCATTTCACGGCTGATCCCAGTTCAATCTGAAATACACTCACACGAACAGCGTCACATTAAAACTTTAAAAACAAATGCATACCGTGCATAATTTCTCTATCACAATTCAATTTCATGAGCTTTTCTTACTAAACGACTTCTTTGTCCTTCAGCAGCGTTCTGGTCTCAGCCCTCTATTACCTGTCTTTCATAATGCACATTAGAACAACATTGCTATGATTGGCATTCTGCATTAGCAATCCCCTCCGTAGCCTTTTTCTCCTATTGTCATTCCGCAGCGGTGCCGGGCTGCAATGTTCTCCCTCAGTCTCTCTGAACTGCCATGACAACGTGCTGGAAAAGCCTGACGAAGCCCGAAGGCCTCCTCAGTCAAGAGGGCTCTGCTCCCCTCTGCAGATGACTGCACGGTTTCATTTATTTTCATGAAGGAAAACAAAAGGCGAGATTGAACAGGGGATAAGGCAGCCCAGCTAAACACGCCTGAGAGACTGACCCCACATACTGTAGCTGGCGGCACACAATTTGCCACAGGAATCCGTGCCGTCCGCGGGGACCAGAGATGATAGAAATATTTCAGTGTGGGTTTAATTACAGCCTCGGCGTTGGGTACTGGAAAGACGGTGCGGCTTGCCGCTCATGAGCACAACTTGCAAAAGTCACTCATCAAAACTGTTCCTCTAAAAGTGCGTCTGTCTATCCGTACTCGATGTGTGTTTAGGGAAATTCTGTAATGCTGGAAAATATTTAGCTCTTGTTTTATTGGACTTTCAGGGAAATGTTTGTTCTTTAAGATGTGCTTATGCATGACAGAGTGAGACGAGAGGATCAATATGATTTTAAGTTTTATGTCTGTCTGCGCAGTGCGGGGCTGGAGCCAGAAAATGATTAGCAGCACAGTTGCAGTTCTTTGTAAGTGCAATGAACTAGAAATGTCTACTAGTGCTGGATTTTATTGCGGCATTTAGTATGAATGCCCAATTTAGATCTGTAAGTATTTCATCTACTACATGTTTCCATCAGGATGGATCTTTATATTGTACTTTGGCTGCTGCTCGTCATTTAGAGCCTTTACAGTAACAGATCAGATGGATTTTCAGCTTTAGTCTGCTGTAGGTATAGAATAGTTTATGCTCAATGAAGCTTCAAAGAAATCTCAATGTCAAGATTTTCTGAGCGCTCAGCAGAATACTGCTCAGTTTCAGGTCTGTAAATATTTCCACCATTACCTTTAGTGTAACACACTAAAAAAAAAAGGGAGTCGCAATCGGCAGCCGGCTCTCCGTTGGAAGCTTTCGACCGTCGTTCATCCATGCCCTCTCCCTGCATCTGCCCGACCATCAGAGGAAGCGTGGCGTGCAGAGGAGGCCTCGCTTCTCTGAGATCCCTCGCTGCTTTGATGCCTCAATAGACCTGCGGCCAATAAGACACAAAGAGAGGTGGGGAGATTACTGATGCAATATATCTGAGTTTATAGCTGGATGAGACGCTCCGGGGCAGCAGAGGAAAGTCGGAGACTCATTCAGGGAAGAACTTCCACTGAAGAAGCTCAGGTTTGTGGCAGCGGCACACAGTTCACATGCGGCCGGGACGGCTGCAACTGGTGACCTTGACCATTTGTTTTCAAAATGCCCAATTATGCGTTTGTTAAAATACCCCAAAACTTGGCCCATTCAGAGATAATACAGCGTTGTTGCTCAGAAAATATACTAAAACTGTTGAGGAAACTTTCCTCTAATTATCCTCTGATTTGTATCCACATTCAGTCGGGACTTTTGTAAGGGCTAATTTGCGCTTTCATTTGTCTTGTTTAATGAGGAAGCGTGTGAGACTGGTTCGCTGATGTAATGTTAACACTTTTGCTTCGCAGTGCAAAGAACTAAGATTTGCATCTCTGCTGGAGTCTTTATGTGCAGAGTTTGCATGTTCTTTTTCCTGAATAGTTTACTTTTGGTCGTGTTTTTTTTTTTAATTTTCATTTTAATATTTGAATTGAGATTTCTGTGTTGTGATTGGTGTTAATTGAAACTGAATTGAATTTAATCGAATTGAACTGAATGGGTGTTTGCATGTTCGCACTTTGTACTGTGTAGTTTTTTTTTTTAATTATCATTTCTTCTACTTGGGTGAGGTAAAATCCTATTTATTACATTTGAATGTGTTGTCCATCTCTATTGGTGTTTCTTCCCATGAATTTAAACATGAATATGAACATTTTTTTACAGGCTGCTGCAGGCGTCATGTTGCATAACTTACTGTAAAAACAACAAAATAATCTTACTGGATGAATTAAAAAAGCTTTGATATGAGTGTTGTCTAATTCTGTTGACAACAAGGTGCCACTCTTGTTTGAAAATGTATGTTTTTTTTTGTAATTGTCACAAAGATTTCATGATTATTTTCAAAGAAAAATGGGGAAAACAATCAAAACACGATAAAGGCTTCCATGTGTGTGTGTGTTTCAGCAAAGCAGTTTACATAGATATCATATTTAATTCTTATATTCCACAGATTATAATCCTAATCAGCTATTCTGCTCTGGTTCCATCAGTTCACAAAGCAACATAAAAGGCCATTTTACTTTTACCTAACCGGAGTGAGATGAAAGCAGAGGTTGGGGAAAACAGATGCAGAGGATGTGTGGATGTTACTGTCGATAATCTTGGGGATATGGCAGCGAATGTGCTTTTAGTCAATGTACCCTCTGCCTCAACCTTGCCCGGAGCTAGTGTGGAGTTAGGGCAGCATGCCTGAGGCCTGGCCATGTCTGAGTGATTAGATAAAGCAGGAGAGGCCAAGCGGTGGGAGCCGCAGCCAAGTTTATGCTGCGCTGACCACTCTGAAACCGACATCCCGCGGCGGAGCGCGGCAGGAGGCGCTCATTGTTTTTCACCATCCACAACACCTGAAAAGCAAGTGAACACCAAGACCAATCGTGCTGATTTGTGTAAACGATTTCACGTGTGATTCATTTACCAAAAGAAAAGGTTTTTTTTTTTTTTTTTTTTTTTTTTTTTTTGCACGTTCGTGGCGCTCGCTCGGCCTCAACTATGAGCTGCGACAGCCCGGCTTGCTGGGGGACACTGTTAGAAATTTCATGCTGGGTAAGTGTGGCTTTTTCTCTTCCTGACTTTATGGTAATGAGATTCACTGAGGTGTCAAATACCGCTCAGGGCATATTCCCATCTCCCAGTCCAGGTCAGAAGAGACCTACGCTCTGACAGCCGCAGATGTAGCCGTATCATGTTTGACATGACTGTGAGGTTTGAAAACGCTGCGGCACAACAGTTTGGCCTTTCTCTACGCAAACAAAGTGTCCTTTGAAGACATGAAGGCAACATACAGTAAATGAAAAAGGCTTCTCATTTAAAACCAGACAATTTCTCTCCGTGCACATGATTCCGTCGGGGCCATGTTATCTATCCATCCATTAAATCAACCCCTCGGGGGCTGAAATGCATTTGGGGAAAGAAAGAAAAAAAAAAAAGTGGAAATCTTTAAAACAACACCAATATGTGGCCCTGTTGCAAGCACCATCTCATTTCCCTGAAAGCTGACTATCAAGCAGAGAGGATGTTTTTTAATGGGATTCACTCTGCACCGAATCAGCAGTCATGGACCTCGGAGTGGTCCGGAGTGGAAGCTCAGTGGAGGCTGATGATAAGGGACGAGACGCCACTTGCCAGGGTTTCCTTCCCTTCTCAATACGGCAGTCGTAATTTAAATCATTGTTGGTGGCCAAATGGCTGAGTTTCCTTTGTGAATGTGAAGCAATGCGACTCTGTTCATGTGCAAAATCAAAATGTATGTAAAAGCCTGCACAATAAAAGTCATCATTTCCCTCAGAGGACAAAAAGACACAAGAAAGCTTTACCTTTGATGTAGTCGCTGATTTTTTCACGATTCAATGATAAAAGATGACAAGCCCAATTGTCTTTCTAAAAAAAAAAAAAAAAAAAGAACCCTCTATGGATTTGAATCACAGTGCGTTTTGATGTGATGACAATTGTGAAAAACAACATTTGTTACACAGATGCCCAGCCATTTTCAGACTAATTGACAAGTTATAATGATAGAAAGTTATTTCTTTGAATTGCAGCCAAAGTGCATCCACACTCTGATGCCCACAGCTAAAGTACCATCTGTACGGCATTTCAGAAATGTTCCCCCATTTTCATTTCGAGACAAATGCGTTCTTGATGAGCAGGTTTTGTTTCATTATCTGCCTCAATTAGTCAAAGGTTTTTCCACCAGTTTTACTGACATGTTTTTAGCAAGCTGTTGTTTAAATCCATACATCTATCTGTCTGTTTATAAAGCGTTCTTATCAGGTCAGATTTGCCACATTTGTTTCCTAAGCCTCACCAATTTCAGCTCTTTTCCTTTGCAAATGCTTCTTTTCGGATTATGTTTTTTTTTTTTTTTTCAAAGGTAGCGACACTCCGTCTAATCCCCTTACCTTTCCCCCTGGCAGATGTTTGCTTTGGTTGACTTGCATAGCAGTAATTTATTTCTTGTAGAAGTCTAAATAGTGCTGAGCATGTAAACAAGATCTGGCTTTTGAAATAGCGAGCAGAAGCTGGTATAAGGTGGAAAGGGCGAAGCAGACTGAAACGCACCGTCTACTGTAACGCGTTTATAGGCGACGATGTTCGTCATTGTGTTCTGTTGTCCTCGGGAGAACCATAGCACGGACACTGCTCCCTCTACTTCACAGATGGAGTTTGCAATTGGATACCTCCGGTGAATAATCTTCTCATTACTTATCATGATGAACTGTGGCATGCAAATATCAATAAGGGACTGTGGTGAAGCAATCCAATTAAGGCCCAAAACCAGGAGTCTCATTAGTGCTGAGTCTCTGATAATGCAAATGACACCGTACAAGTAATCAACCTTGAATATAGATGGCTTTGGCGAATCCGCCGCTACAGGTGACTCTGTCTACCTGGATGTGATAAAAGATTCAGATCAACAGAGCTCTGTTTGAATTTTCAGGATTTAAATTTGCATTTTCCTCCTCAGAAAACTGCACAAAAGATCCAGGTGTTTTCTCAAAGTTCTTTACACTTCAAAAGCTGCTTGTTTTGGAACTACTGCCTCCAGATGTATTGACTCCTTCAATCCGGTTATCTGAAAGGAACATGGTTGTTGGTGGTGATAATGCTAAAGCACAGATTACGTCCAGGGGGAAACTGACAAGTGTGTCTTCTGGTGTAGCTGGATTTAGATTCAACTAGATGGAGAGAAAACTAACTTTTAAAATGCACACCTAGTTGCCATGCACAGACCACAGTGTAAAATCCAATTGTAAATTTGTACAATTTTACATGGCAAGGTTCTCAATTTTACACTACCTGACCTGTGTTGTGAGTGCCATAAAGAAACCTGCAGGAACACAGGATTTGCATTTGCTTTGTCTTTTACAAAAACAGTTTGTAATCATCACAGTATGGACACATTTGAAATGCTGAATTTCCATTTCCAGTGAAACACAAAGCAAAATAGGAATGTGAGACATGCTTCACTTATAAAATGAATGATTTGGCTGTATTAAAATTTGAACTGGATGTGACGTTTGTGTGACAAATAGGACAAAATGTTATCAAAACTTTTGTTAAGCCTAAGGTTTACATGCATGCCATACAATGGTACTGTACTTAAAATAATAATCTCAAATTAAAATAAACTTAATTTCTTATTCATGTAATTCTATTAATCTAATTTATGCAACAGCACTGACAAATTACCTGCTCCAGAACTATCAGAAAGATTGTAAAACTCATACATACCATGTTTTGTTTTATGTTAGTATAATGTCCATGGTTTGGATTCATATACACAGGCCAGAGGTTATTTTGCCTACCTTGACATGTTTCGGCTGCCAAGCTGCAGCCCTCCTCAGAAGGCTGCAGCTTGGCAGCCGAAACATGTCAAGGTAGGCAAAATAACCTCTGGCCTGTGTATATGAATCCAAACCATGAATACAAAAAAAGGCCTAATGAACCTTATCGGGTTAGTATAATGTATTTATTACATTTTTGCACAATTTTTCATCTGTGTGTTGTGGAATTAAGTTGCTGTCCTGTGCAGGGGTTGCGTGTTCTCCCTGCACATGCATGGAGAAAATCCATTTCCCAAAGCTGTTCTCGCTTCTGGCTCCATAATTTGAATTGTTTATGTTCTCACTTTCCCGTGCGTGCCTCATATCTTCTCTGTTTTTGGCGTCTGATTGACCTGGTGTGAGCGGCACAGCATTTTCAGGGTTTTCAAATATTTAATGCAGACAGACACATTCCTTCATGTGATGTGTGCATGGCAGAGTGCACGGTCTGTTTGCATGTGCACTTTCTCTCCCCTCCTCTCTTGTGACTCTTTCCTCTGTGTCCCTTCTTTTTGTTATAGGACAAAAATTACAAGCACATTTTGTGAAAGGGCAGAAGTTTACACTTTGTGTGTGAACTCGCCTTTTACACATCACTTCCAGCACAGCTCTTCTCACTCGACATGGAACAGAGATCGTTCGGCGTGGAATCATCAGAGCTGAAGTAATTTCCAGGACGCCGAGCTGCATCCTCCATTTAGACCGAATTGCCTCGTCGTAAACCGCGGCAGCGCTAACAACCGCTGCCTTCAGGTGTCAGCCGGCGCGTTTCCCCGTGCGACGATAAACAGAGTCAGCTCTTCAGTGGTCACATTTAAACCGCTGCTCCTCTGAGAAAACGAGTGCAGACGTCTGTCTTTAGTCTTCATTGGCTTTGAAATGGTTAATGGCGTCATTTTATGGAGGCGTGATGCAGCGAAGGGGACGGGTCAGCTCCAGCAGCCTCTCAGCACCGGGCGCCACAGACATGATGCAACAAAAACGCAACCCGACAGTGAGTTCCTCAGAGGTTCTGGAGTCTGCCCGGTGCCCCCTGTGGCCATTTCACGCCAGCTGTGGGGCATCTGAAGCCTCAGGCCCAGACAGGCACCGTGGTTTATTTCCACACTGTTAACAATCGAGTGGCTGACACGGAATCTCAGGACTTGTTTGAATTCTCCACAGAACATTGTACACTGACTGTGAGTTTATTTACTCTTTGTAACAGGTTTTTTATGATGTTTGCACTTCTGTTTTTGTACATATTAAACAAAAGACGTGATATTTCAATGCCATTACTGTCAGACAAAATACAGAAGGTTCTTATTTTAAAACACTGTGCTAAGCTGTCTATTGCTGGCTTTTATTTATTTTGAATGGTAGTTTGGTGCTCTGGAGATTTTAATACTGTTGTTGTTTTAATTATGAGTTTGGATCACAGAGTGTCGAGTAATCCCGGTTTCTCTTTTGCGTTTAAAAAAATATTTGTTTTCACCAGTAATGAGCAACAGAACGGATATTTATTATGAGGGATTTATGTGATGTGCTTTAAGTTGGAATTATTTAGTTACATATGTTGGTTTTTTTTTTTTTGCTGTGCAGCTTGATACCTGATTCAACTATTGACACCGAGCTTCGGCACAGTATGGATGTGATTATGATGATGATAATTTATTCCAGTTATGTACATCATGACTTAAACAGCAAGTGATACACACAAACACACACCTCAATAACTGCCATACACATAAACCAAAGGAATAGCTCAGTTAATTCTTCCCCTTTTTTCTATATCCAAAAAGACTTTTTATTGGATACAGTTTTAGGCACTAAGTGTTGTACAGTGACTTTGTTCTGTTTAGTGTTTCCTGTTTTTTCTTCTACTTTGATGTTTGTAAATTGTTCTAAAATTAAAGGGATTAGTGGTCTTGAAAGTCTCAATATACTGAGACCAGTCACTGGATTCACATGTAAGATACTGTATTTATATTTGCTATGTGATGCCTGCCATGTGCTTTACCTGTTAATTTTCTCGAGCGGAGTTTCATATGTTGTGTTCTGCTGACATGATGGCCGACAAGCTACAACAATAGCAGCTAATGATGATGAACTGGAGCTCCCAGGAAACAGTGGAAAGCAAAACATAATCGCCAAATCATTACTCTTTCTTTTTAAATGTGTGAACAATGTGTTGTCATCAAGCAGGCAGTTTTGACACCACAATCAGTCATTATTGTGCTTGAAAGATATATTAAAGTTCAGTTGCATTATTATCTAAATAAGCTCTTAGGAATTTTGAAATGACAAGTTTTAACTGCAGAAATCAATTGAATTCATGCTTTGGGTCTTTTTTTTCTTCTTCTTCTTTTATTGGGACACTGTGACCATAGACTGAATAGACAGATTTTAAGTTTATTTGAGGATGATGTTTGGGCAAAACCCAGAAAAAATACATACATTTGTTGATATTTAATACTCGTACGACTTGAGCCAGTGGAGGATACTGAGAAGTGAAGACCGGTCAGACTCTGATTCTAGGACTCAGGATTACTGTTTAGTAGTAAAGACGGTCAACATTTTTGACATAAGTATGGATTTCAAATAAAGCACATCTGGGACTGCTATGCTTTTTTGCGTCATTTCATTTTTGCTCGTCCCCGGAGACGTTTTGTCCAACTTGGCGTCTCGTCTGGAGTCAGATCGCTGCCTTCATTCAAACGAACACATAACACAAACCTGTCAAACTGGACAAACTGTTGCATCAGGGAGAACATCTTGTGTACTCTCAGCAGACTACTTTCAGTAAAATGTTTCCTTTTTTCTTTCAGCGCTGACAAAGATCCCCAGAGGAAAAGAGCCCTGCCAGCTGACATCGTCCTGCAGAAGGAGTCTATTCTGCTGGGAGAAGCGTCTTTGGCAGTGAGGCCTCGTTTTCCCTCCATAACTTGACAAACTGGACATTTTTATTTATTACATTGCCCGTTTGATGTAAAAATATTTCATCCTTTGCCAGAAATCTTTCCAGTAATTTTCTCTACACTTTCCAATTTGTGTATTCGTCCCAAAAAATATAAGCCGAGTACAGCCATAGTTCTAATTCAGAGACACACTTGTATGATACTGTACTCACTTCATTTCCAGATTTAAGAAAAATCTAACTGCATGGATATCCTGTAATATAACCAGTCAGCATCCATAACATTAGATATAACTGTTGAACAGTAATCAGCAATCACTAATCCAAAGCATTCAGGCGTGTAGAAAAAAATTTAAATTAACTTTAAAAGAGATTTTTTTTTTCAAAGAACACATTTTAAACTGAATGTAATTGTAAATTCTAATGCCATAGATAAACATGGTTCACTTCCCACAGTCTATTTTTAATCTCAAGCTATATCACTGTTTCTCAAACTTTCTAAAGTGTGTACCACCTGATAAAAACTTGAAGTTTTCCCAACTTAAGAAAACAGCAGTGAAGGCTTGACCAACCACCTGTGGATATTTCATGAAGGACATGTTTACTCCTGATATCAGGATTAGTATTGATCCTCTTGACAGCCGCACTGTATAAAACAGCCCTGTTATAAAGAGTCAAAGTCGTCCTGATGAGGTGCAGCACTTCTCCAGCTCATGAATACAGCTGTGTTCATAATATTCACTGTGGTCTCATCACAGGAGGCTGCTCCAGCATTAAATGTTCTGTTTATTCTGCTCCTAGAAACAGAAAATATATGCAAGGTCATAAATCTCAGAACTTTATATTAAGACAAATATTGAGGAAACATTTCAAGTATCATAACAATTCATGTTTTTTATTTATTTATTTTTTAATTTTGTACTATGCACATATTTACTGGTGTTTTACAACCAGTCCAAACACCAGTCATCACAATACTGTTGATCATCATTTCATGATTATACCTGTTTTCTGGTGGCTACTTCCAGCAAGATAAGTTTATTTGAATATCATTCATTCAGATACAAGGCAAGTGACAGTGCTTTACAACGCTTGTAATAAGGAATCAATAAATTAAAAAAAAGAACAGAAATGAATTAAACTAAAATAATGTCACTCAGTGATGTTTTAAAAGACGTGAGTGTGTTAGCAGTCCACAGATGTTCATGAAGTCGGTTCCACAGGTCATAAGCAGAGTAACTAAAAGCTGCAGCTTGTTTGCTTCCTTCTCTGGGTACACAGAGTGAAAATCCTCCTGAGGACTTCAGGGGCCTGAAAGTTTCAAACTGTAAACGTAAAGGTGCTGTCCGTGAGATGAGGACAAACAGACAATTAGTAAAATTTGAAAATCAATCCATTGGCACATAGGAAGCTCGTGCAGTTATTTGAGCACAAGTAGTTTTAATAACACGTGTATAGCATGCTATTTTTTCACCATTTACTTCTTTAGTTTATCTGCCTGTTTCACCTCAGTTTTCTCAATCATTTCTGAAGCACTTCGAGTTACATTTTGCTGTTTGAATGGAGTTAGATATCAATCAGTTCCTCCTTATCTATACATTATGGAAGCACAGGAGATAGATCTGCCGCACTGGTATGAAGATGATGATGATGACGTTGCCTATCTTCTTTAATCTGATGCCACAAACAGTGATGGCAAACAGGGCTCCAGCCTGACGCTGGCACTTTTAGTGCACCAAGTATTGTAGCCACTGATAATGGAGTCCTCTTCAGCTCCGTCTTGAATCTATTTGCTGGTCTTATATCAAAATCTACCTGATACTTTATATAATGCACCATAAAGTAATAGTTAAGTTAAAGTGGTGCAGACGGTGTCCATGATCAGCTCGACACAATGTGTCATCATTTCCAAATTACAGGCCAGAAACTCGACACGGTGCCCCTGACATCGTCATTTAGCGCTCGTTTCCGAGTAAACTCCCTCTAATACGGGGAATGGTGTGAATGAGTGAACTCAGGGGTTGATTGCGGCTCGTTTCTTAGCGGTGGTCACAGAGGGGGTTGCCAGGCAACCATCAAAGATGCTGGCCAGAAGTGGCGGGCAGATGGATAAACCATTGTTCCTTCCAGAGTAGTTAAATCATGATTCCTTCCCCCCTGGAATCACAGGCTGTCATTACACTTTTACATGTCGCGAGATTAGACAAACTATATGCAGGGTGTTTATTAGTCAGGTGAGAGAAGTTCTAGATGTGTTTTTGACCTTTAGAGGGACCCAGGGTGGCTGTTTGCTCCTAGGAAGCATTAATTCTAAGAGCTGTCTGTTATTTTCATATAAAACTTCATGCATTTTTTTTTTAAATTTTCATTTCTGTGCTTATGTTGTGCTTTTTCCTTAAGAAATATTGACCTGTGCCTCAGTGTATTCGCTCTATGATGGATCAGCGACCAGTACGGGGTGTATATCCTGCCTTCACTCGTAGCCAGCTGGAGTCCGTTCCAGTGCTCGCCACGCTAAGTTGGTCAAAGTGGTTTAAAGATGAATTGTTTCTTGTGAGCTGCAGCACAGTGATGGAGGAGCCGCTGTACGGCGCCCAGGGAACATCTGCGGATTTTTTTTAGCATGGTGTTGATGATCACTTGGACAAGAAGAGACTTTCTCTTTATCAACTGGTAAATTTTGCATCTGTAAACATCCTGTTATGAGCTCGCTTCACTAACCTGCCCTGCTGCATTCATTTTCTGCCACCGATGCACATGTGCAAAAAACAAACAAAAAAACTCAAGTACAACCATAAAAATAATTCTTTAAACTGTGTGAACACAGTTTTCAACAATTATTACCACATATGCATTTCTTATTAAAACAGGCATATTTTTGTGTGGATCCATGTTATTTCACTGAAGAACAGTTGCCTTCATGGAGCAACACAGAGTACAGGTGTGAGATTGAAAAACTTCTCTCCTGCAGTTGAGTCTCTTGGCTCTGCCACCGCTTTTGGGATTACTGCAAATATAAATGGTCTTGAATATCTTTGGTTCTGCTCATCTCCTGCTGCACACTCTTACTCAGCCTCTGTCAAATCACTTGGGCCGGCGGAGTCGACACACCGGCACGAGCCAAACCGCAGCTGTCAGGTTGGCTCTTTTAATGCAAAACTATCACAAGGTGAAGTTTCTCCAGGATTTGGCAAGAGTGACATCAGAAAATCATCCCACCAACAGCCAATAGGAGCGTAACATGGGGAAGGAAGAAAATCATTTTTAACAAATTCCCAGTCAGAGATTTCACATCAGCAGAGATTGTCAAATATCTTGCGATTTTCTGCTTTTTTTTTTCTTTTTTTTTTACTTCATGTCCCCCGGTGCTGCAAGTATTTGAGTGTCATATTTCTGCGGCGCACTATCGCCTAAATGCATGCCTCCGCCGCTCTGCCCGGGTGTGATTCGACAGCGCAGAGCGTAATTGTGATAAAACATAAGTCTCAGCAAACCACCACTGTGAGAGAAATCACGCTGCTGTAATAGTTCTTCATGTGTTGCAGCATTAAAGCAGTTTTCAAAGCGCTCCATATCGGTAACACTTCAGATTATAGCTACCTGCCTTCATAACGGCAGAGGCGCCATCTGCTCAGACATCAGCGGCGTGTAGCCGGGACATGATGCCGCTTCATGCGCCGACTTATTCCACACACATTCATCAGAACACCTTTAAAAATATCCGGTGATGAAAAATGTCATCATACTGGAGGAAAATAACATACTGTCTATTGAGATTAATTTAAACAAAGGTGGTGCCAAAAAGTGTTATAATCTGCGTTACACCAGCGATGGCGTGCTCGGTGTGATTTGCACTACACACATAACCCTGTTTACTGAAATTAATTTCACTATTTGGAAGCCTACGAGCCATTTGTGTGTGTGTTTCCCTACAACCTGGGATGTAATTACGTCGTTTTAAAGTCAGGAACTCTTTTGCAGTCAATTTGCTCAAGAATGAATTATTAATTATGTATATGGGGGAAAGTGTTTACTCTTCATTAATACTTTACAAGAAACAGGAAAAGACTTCCGCCCGGAAACAAGGAAAGTTTACATTGTACAAGAAGGCTTTTATCACTCTCTCCACTGACTGATGCATTTTATGGGATCCAGAAAAGCTTGATTAGAACAGCTGTCGGTGACAGTGTGTGACCAGACTATTAAATTACTCTTCATACTAAAACTGTATATTCTGTGGAGGCTTCCAGCAGCGAGCCTTCAACGCATGTTAAAAGTAAAGTGGAGCTCATTAGCATGATGTATTCTGGAGAGGAGAGATTTGAAGTGTCAGCTATAGGTGTTAACTTCTCAGGGTCTTCATGTTTCATGCAGCCTGCAATTGTCCTCCGACCTGCTAAATCTGGATCCTAACAGTTCTTGATTTTCCCTCCATGGCTGCATATAGCGTCTCTCTCCGGAGGAGCCGACTGTTTTCTCATCTCCGCTCCGATAACAGCTGCTGCTCTGCCTACCAGGCTCTCCGGTGTCCTTTCCAGTAAACAATGTGTCCTTGATTTGTTTTGTTTTTTTTTTTTCTTCACAGGTAGACAATCGCATGTTTTTTTTATTTATTTCCAGATGGCTGAAGTGACAGCTAGCTAATTAAGCAAATTAGAGTTGGAGGAAAAATGCTTCATCTCTCCTGACTTGACTCAATAGAGATTCCGTGCGACTTATATCAAAACAACAATTATGTACAAGTCAACATAACATAAATGATACAAACCATTAAAGTAACAGACTTTAATGTCCAAAGTGTAGAGGTAGCTCCTCCTGTTGTGCAAAGCTGGGAGCCGCTACTTAATAAAACCAATGTATTAGGCACAACTTTCTTCTACACCTTTATATCAGAAGCAGCATTATGTGGCTGGAGATGCAGCAGCTGGTCTGAGCCTCGGCTGCCTATAAGTCACTGTTTCACTGCTTTATTTCCTCAAAACGCTTTCGGTAGCCTCTGATCACTGCACCCAGGAAAACCTTTTTAGTGTTTCAGTCTTGCTTTTTCGAGGCATGTACACCATTTTAGCATACAGAAAAAAATCCAGTCTGCCGTGTCTGGTTATGTTTTAATAAGACAGGCTAATCATTATTCAGTAGATGAATTGGTGAGCAGGCCGCTGAGTGTTTAAGGGGGCTTAATAATGAGATCATTTGTCCCAGATGTGTTTCTTCTGTGATATAACACAGTTTCTCTCGTTCTACTCCTCCCCCTGTCCTTCATGTCTTCTGTGTAACACTCACTGTACATACTGTGAATCCATTTAAATAGTTAAACCTCCTGCTAAGGGTTTTCTATGATCGCACAGTCGCTGCAGTCTGGTTTAAGTTATAGGCGGGCACCTGCAGAGGCGGCCATTTTTCACCAAGCTCACTCTCAAGATCAGTCGGCTTACAATCATTAATATGATAGTGGGACGAGACTCCGAAAAGCTTTGAGCAGCCTTGAAGAAAATCCAATTATGATCTTTGATTCCTCTCCAGAAACAGATTACCTATCTCACTAATGACATTTTCCTTCCTATTCATGCCCTCTCTAAATGTGCCGATTGAGAGACTGTGTGGGTGTTCCAAATGTGCAGGGATGATGATGATAATCTATTCCTTACAGGTCTATCAGATGGACAGCTCACATTATGTGGAAATGCTTTTCTTGAGATTCCCAGCTGCAAGAGATGAACCCGATAAGGATTATTTAAACCTCTTCAGATATGAAGTGAGGGTGAAAAGGAGAAGATTTTCTTTCTGTCTTTGCGAGCACATTCAGTCCGAATGAAATGAAACCCGAGTGACGACCAGACAGGTTTTATGTAAAACTAAAGGACTGATCATCAGATGTTGAAAATATAATATATAAGTAACGTATAATCCAGAGCAACATCGCTTCCTTCAGTTAGTGACAGTTTGAAAACCCTCAGGGTTTCGCACTAATAATTAGATCCTGGAAAGCTGCCTTCGCACTAATCATTCTGGGATCAAACGCTGCAGAGTTGGGAAATTATTTTGAGCTTTTTGTTTCCGAACTTTGCTGATGGCTTCAGTATCGACATCGGGTCAACTGAGGCTTCACAGAGCCACTTTCTAACTTCAGATCAAGTTTGTTGTTTGTTTTTTTCCCCACATGCAGATTATCATATCGGTTTAAAGGCGTCACCTTGGGTTAGTGGTTTGTTCTCTCACCTTGCTACGATGACATCCTGTTGTGATTCTGTGCTTTTGGCCGATCCATCTAGAGTTTTCATGTTCTTCGTTGTGTGTTTGGTTTTTTTTTTTGGGGTTACTTTGATGATTTTTTCATTACCTGAACGCGTGCCTGTGTTCACCCCCTGATGGGCTGACCTGATAGCCTTTCTCTAGATCTAAAAAAAAAAAAATGGTTGGTCTGAATCGGGCTTTGATAAAACAGAAAAAAAATTCAAGATTTTTTTTTTTTTTTTTTTTTTTTTTTACAAAGTTTTCTCTCTGTTTTGTCTTTTGAGATTTCACGTGGCGTCACATGACTTTGCTGGAGGACAGCATGTCATTCACTCTGCAGCAGACCAAAGTGTAAATACTGCACCTGCACAGACTTTACTGCCAGTGTACGCAGCTCTGGCAGCATTACGAGCACATTGGCACTCAGGTGGAGCTTTCACTGCCAACCATTAGAGCTGCACACCTGAGGCTAAGTGAGCAGCAGTCACACAATCCCCTAAAGAACCAGTTCAGCTTTTCCAAGTGGAAGTGGATGGGTTTTTTTTTGTTTTTTTTCAATCAGATCATATCAAATGAGGCTGTTTTTTTCATACAAGGCCATTCGCTTCTGTGTTTTATTGGGTGTTGACTTTAGTGTTGCAGAACAAAAAGAGGCTTGGTGTGTGTGTCTCTACAGAAATTGTCAGCTGTAGTTAGTGGTGATATCTCTAAAACATGAACACAAAAACACGCATGCTTGCAGTTTTGAGGGGAGCGTGATGGTCAGAGGAAGAGATGGGGAGACGGACAGATGCAGAGGGGGCATGGCTAGCTCCTGTTTTCTTCCCTGGTCTTGAATGATCCGAATCTTCATTGGAATTCGACAACGTGCACGACCGGGTAGTTAGCATGTCTCCAAGGTTAACATTTTTAATGCAAGACTGAGGGATTCAGAGAAGTGCTCCTTTGAAGTTTCTTGTTGGAGTCAGAAGGGAGGCTGCGAGGCTGCTGAAGACTGTCTGCGATATTGACATTAAAACTCAACACATAGAATGATGCCAATTGAAATTTCATAGTGTTCCCTTCGGGAAGCTGGGGAGTTGGGCATGCCAGTGTGAGATGAATAATGAAACTTCCCTCGCTTTGCTCATTTTTTATTTAATGTGGAACTCTCCTTTGTTGCTCCCCCGAAGCTCCACGGGAGCCGCTGCGCACGTAATACAGGTGTAGAGTCAAAAGAAAAGAGTCAAGTTCTTATTTTATATATGCATGAAATTGGGCATGAAGGTTAAATGATTATGAACAGTCTTTTGTTGGGGATTTATGGATCACTGGTGGCTTTCACTATTGTTTGTCATCACACGGTTTGGATGTGCAAAGCCGGTTTTGGAACGAGTTGGAGGTATTTTTTTTCTTTTCTAAAGCACTGACAAAGATACCTCGGGGTATAATTGAGTCATACCATTGAAAACACACAGAGAGAGAATGTGGCATGCAATTTTCCTCCATGTGTTTGCACACTGAAAGCAGGTCACTTGGGTTTCCCATTTACTTACTGCCAGATTAGCCCACAGTTTAATGGATGTGGTGTCAATTGAGGTTACCCACGTTGAGCAGAAAATTTCCCTCAGTTGGCTAACAGGGCACATCATCTCACCAGTGGTAATTGTTGTTTTGACTTGCATTTTGACCACTTTGGATCACTTAAACGGTCTGTGAGCAGAGGGATACAATGCCATACAAATATACCCAGAACACAGATAATAGAATAATTAACAGAGATGGGATACTTGGACTCGAGACTCGGACTCGACTCGGACTCGAGTCACGATTTTATGACTTTTTGACTCGACTTGATAAAATCAAAAAAAGACTTGGACTTGCTTGGACTCTAAGCTCAGTGACTCTAGACTTGGACTTGACTCGAACCCTTTGACTCGACGAGTCACGTCAAGTCATAATAGTCATTTTAAAAGTGCGATGTATGAATCATTTTTATTTTTTATCGCTTCATTTCATGGGATCGCAGTGGCAAGGTGCGCCTGCAGCGGGAGCGCTTGTTTCGTGTCGCCTAGACCACGTGGAACGGGCGGAGTTCGTTCACTTCCGCATTGACGGGAGCGCTCGTTTTCGACACCCGCGCATTCCAGGCGCATTCCAAACAACACAACAGGTCGGCCACGATTGTTTTTAATAAACTGGTTTCAACACTGCCCGCCTGGAATGCGCGCATAGGCGTCAGTTTAGGGGGAGACTTTTGCCAGAGATGTTTTTTTTCTCCACCACACAGAAATCCTTCACGTGTAGCCATTTTAACCCCGGTTATTTTCAGTACTATATAACATTCCGATGCTCCTGAACGCACCATCCGCAAGCATCAGAGACGCAAACAGACGTTCACGAGGATTAAAAAAACAAAACAAAAAAGTGCGGCTGTTCTAAATGTGCGTCTGTTCCAGTGGAAGCCCCACACAGAGCAGCTCTGTCTTCTGCAGCACCTGTGGTGAGTTTGAAAACTTGGTTGCTAGTTTAACCCTGTGATTATCCCATGTTATAGACTTTATGCAAGAGGCGGTAGTCTGTTTTGAAATGTGGATATGCCCTGAAGAACTTTACTGTCAACATGCTAACAGCAACATTTTGAGGCTGTTTGGCCTCATTCTAGTTTCAGCTAATGTTCATCATCAACATACTTTTCGTCCCCGGGGGACCTGTTGCTTTTGATTAAAAAGAAATGCGAGTTTTATTGAAAGATGTGAATAGGGATGAATTTCATATTTTTATTTTTGAACTGTAATGAAGAAGAATGCATCAAAGATGCTTTATTTCATTAAGGAAACACAATTTTTTTTTAAGATAGGTTTAAATGTGCACACTTCAGTGAAGACTGTTTTTTTAAATCTGCCCCTTGGTTCACAGCTCACTGGACATTTAACACTGAACATAGAAAACAGAGCTAAACATACTCAGACACTGTCTTTTGTCCCCAACAGAACTGCAGCTGTGAGGACTGGAAGTCCTACAGGTCACCACCAGTCATCTTTTTTATAAAGACACCAGCAGAAAGGAGAACACTCGGGCAACAATAGCTGAAGTTATTGGCATGAGTGGTGAGTAAATTGTAACGATATAAAGTGCCTGATCAAACATTTTTACATGGAGATAGTCATGGAAACATAACCCCACACATGCGCTGAGCGCATGTCTGGTCAAAAGGCAGAGTGCTGTGGCGCAGCCGCACCGCATCAGGTGGGCGCTCTAGTAAGGCTGCGTGAGTGCTGCGACCTGCGCGGCGCAGCACAGCGGAGCCGTTCCGCAGTATGTGGGCGCTCGGCGTCACACTGCTGAGCCTCTCCTGGGACATCGTGGAGCAGAGCCTCATTTTCAGACGCTGCAGAGAACTGAGGCTGCTCTCCACTTCACAAGAGAACACTGAACCACCAGCAGGGGCCGGACCAGGGTCTCCACTGGGACCTCCAGCAAGAACCAGGGTCTCCTGATCAAATAAGTACACTTTGCACTTCCATTGTAACTTGTAATCTGTAACCTGGGAGATAACCGGACTATTATTTTATTGTTTCTTTCTTTCTTTCTTTCTTTGTGCAGACGTCGCCTCTTCAGTCACCAGTTCTGTCAGCTTTGTTCATTTCTGTTGAACTCTGCTCCTGGACAAATAAAATAATGGAAAACACTCCTGAGACTGATGGTTCTCTGTGTCTAACACACCTTGGATGTTCAGTAATGTTTGTTGTTGTGTCGATGGCGCAGTTAGTATTTTAATATATTTCTTTAATGGTGGCAGAGCATCTTTACCAGGGCAGAGACATGTCAGTGTGTAGATCTGGTTCATTAGCTTGATCAGTCTAAAGCTATCTGAGGACGTCTGATGGTGATTCTTTGGATTAACAGACTGCCTCCTCTGATGTCGGTTGCTTTTCTTTTTGAAATGTTGAAATGTTGATTTGTGATTAGGTCTTTCCTCAGATTTTATAAATGAAAGAAGGAAACAGAGTGACTGGCCGTACGCAGGTTGTACAGGAGGCAGTAAACAGCACAGCAGAATTAAAACTTCCATGAAACACCAGAGAGCAGGAGAGGAAGAGGTCATACCATAACCTGGAATATCCACTCATGACAGAGTTTTGCTCCAATAATTAAAGCTAATAATAATAATGAGGATAATAAATTTTTCCAGCCTCCCAGCAACAAAGGTAAGACAATAAGGCTTCATGTTCTTCCTCTGCTGATTCACCAGGTTTTTGTGACAAAGTTGACAGAGTCATCAGACAGACTGATCATTGGTGTTTCTGTTGTGGGCTGCCTGACTGTGTTTTTGTAATTTTTGCATTTACTCCTGGAGTTGCTTTGTGTAAAATGTTCGATTTGAGTGGAAATGGATAGTTAGGCTTGAAGCCAAGATTGGTCCAGTCACAGATATAATGTTCTGGTAACAGCATGTGTTCTAATGTAACTCCAACTGTCCTCCCGAGGTTTATTCTTTTATTCTGGAAATGCTTTGACCTTATTCCTATTTGTGATGAATATAGTTAAGTGGTTTGTTTCTGTGCTGTCCCTGAGCTGTAAATCCTGTTGACAAGTAGCTTAAGTATCTGACATGTAGCTGATTTCAGCATGAAGTTCAGCATTGTTGGGTTTGTAACTCATATAAAAGTTTGAGGCCAGAGGATTTTATTAAAAACATGACAATCACCTACAATGTGAAATAATTCTCTAAGCATCTCAATCAATCAATCAATTTATTTTTGTATAGCCCAGTATCACAACAACAGTTGCCTCAGAGGGCTTCAAGGCAGCCACACCAAAAGTAAAATCAGTTATAGTCATCATCTCAAGCACTTCTCAAAAGCAGCGGTGACTGGTCATTGGGGGCAGGTGGAGCACAGCACCTTTTTGTTGTGTTTGACAGATATGGTGAAAATACCCAATCTACAAGCTCGCTTCTCAAAAAGTATCAATATCTCAGTCCAAAATTTCCTTAACAGTGCCTCCCCAGTTTTTTTTTTAATGACTTGTTTAGGACTCGAGGAAAAAAGTTTAGGACTTGGACTCGACTCGGGACTCGACTGTCTTGACTTGGGACTCGACTCAGGACTTGACTGTCAGGACTCGGGACTTGACTCGGGACTCGAGTGCAAAGACTTGAGACTCGACTTTGACTTGCAAAACAAGGACTTGGTCCCACCTCTGATAATTAAACAGTGAGAAGCAAAACGCTGATTCACAGGTCAAAACCTTTAGATGTCTACATCAAAACTGAACTCTTGTGGACTGGAAACTGTTTTACTCAGTTAGTTGGTTATTTAGTTTTTTGACAGTAAAAGTTTAAACATGCAAATTAGACCTATGCCGTAAGAAAATTGTGAAATAAAAATAGTTTAAAACCGTGAGACCTTGAAAACAGTTACCCTTTGAGCAACATATATACTTGTAGCCTCAAAATATTGCAAATATTGTCATTAACCAAAACTTCAGAACATAGAATCTTTCCTTACATGTGTGCTCGTCGATATATAATTCCAGAATAAAAGGAGACTTCGACTGGGACATGCTTCCACAACGATCCCCTCATATTGGTCTTAAATGAACATTTCAAGCAGATTGATCCTGGGCTACAGTCATGTTCTCAGTACATGACTAATCTAAACTGGCTGACTAAAGCACCACTGATAGACATAAATATAGACCTTAAACGTCTGTCATCATCTGTCAGTTTTTCTTCATTCCTCAGCAGCGAAGTATAAAATTAATTGCAGGAGATTTGATTATGTCTTTAGATTAGGTGGAAATAAATGAACTGTTGGTATTTGCTTTAGCAGCCACAGACTGCACCATGTGTCCCTCCTCAGTCTCATTACTGCAATTCTTTTTCTTAGGATTCAGTTTTAATGAAGTAAAAATGATTTAAAAACTCCATCTCTGTTTATTCTGGTGCGCATTCTGCTCTATCAGCTTGCCAGTTCACCGTCTCGCCGGTCTTTGTGTCCGTCCAGAGGACACACACTGCGACGACTCGGCAAAGCGGCGCTAAGCCCCCTGAAAAAGTCAAAGAGCTTTTTGCTGCAGTAGAAGTGAGTTTGCAGCACAAGACAGATACGCAAGTGTTGATGTATGATACTAATACCTACGGTGACAAAGTAGCATATTTGTTTTTCATCCCTCTGCGAGCGCTTGTCGTTGGCTTTATGCATTCAGGCAGTGACGCCCGGGCTCAACACAACAGGACTTTTTTTAAACATCCATTGTTTTCCATTTGTCACAAACACCTGCCCTACCTGCTCGCCTCTCATCCACCCTTCCCTCTCTTCCTCCGTACGTCTCCTCTGTTCTCCTCTCGGTACAGAGTCAGTATTGCAGTGCAGCCTCTGGGGAACTCCACGCCCACCTCTGAATCATAGCTCACCTCCCAAAAGGTTAATAACCTAATGAAAAGTCAAGGGCATCTGTTTGAGTCGCGACACAGCCGACTGCTGGGAGAGGGAGAGAGAGAGAGAAAAACACAACAGGAGAGAAACTGCCAGGGCATTGTATTGGATTTTGATTTAAGTAAACAAAAGTGCTCACCTATTTCAGGCCATGGAAGGAGAGACTGTCAGAGCAGTGGAGCTTGGAGCTTTTTGGCTTTTGGCTTTTTTATGAGACCAGGAGTTCAAGGGGCAACGGGGTTGTTTGTGTGTCCCATTATGATATTGTCTCTGAAGTATTTGATGGCCATGGAGGTGGTGTGCGCTGCCACATATTAGGTGATATATGATTTCAGGCCATGCAGCCACATGACAAATGATTCTGTTAACCTTTTGTGATGTGGACACAATTATTCGCTCCCACTGGTGTTGGCCTTCTACAAGGTGCCACTTTTCATTCCAGCTCCCAAAAATAAGAGCAGTTCTCACATTTTGCGGAGAAAAAAAAAAAGTTGGTATTAATTCAATTTCTCGCTTTTAAAATCTTCAAACAGTGAGAACGATCCACCTGTGAGAGACTGTAGAATCAGTGAATCATGCTAATTAGTAATTACATCCACAATCACCCATGTTAATTCACTTAGCAGGAGGTCACTGGAGTTCATTCTCATTTTTCAGAAACCAGGACTGGCATCAACCTAATACATATAGAATAAGTGGCATTTAAGACGCATATAGGCTTGTCTCACTGTTCCTACTGAATAATTTTATTCTTTCATTCAGCCACTACACTCACATCCATCCTCTCTCTGTGTGTGTTTGAGTACCTCTTTCAACCTCTATTTTAATTCAAATCTAATTTCTCTTCAGTAGAACACACTCCACGGCTATATCAACATGTGGCGCAGGTCTGGAGGGAACGCCGGTCTGCTTTTGTTTCTTTTGGCCCGTATCTCCTGCCTACACACTCCTAACCTTTAGCATTTACGTTCAATGTAATCTTCAGTAAAGGACAGATTCAATATAGTCACTCTAAAAAAAAACCCACAGCAGCTGACACACCATGCAGACTACTGTCCACATGTGAGTCTTCTTTACAAGATCACTTTTCAGAACCACAAATCTGGGACTGTTTGTCAAGAATATTTAAAACTTCCAGAAAGCAGATAAATACAGATTTGCACATTGAGTTCTTTTGACTTATAACTGTCTAATCACAGAAAAGATTCACCAGCATGTCTAAAAAAAAACTGTTAAATTGCAGAATGTTGGTTGAACTTATCTTAGGAATGAGTGTATATCATTTTATTGACAATTCAACAGCCATTCAAAAATGAATAAATCCATGTGTCAACGGGACGGAGTGTTTTAAGGGATATATTTAGTGCTTTGGAAACACATCACATTTGCTTTTTCGCAAAGAACAAAAATAAACCAAGAAAAACAAGGAAGATTTATACTTCACTGAAATATCAAGATTGTATTGACTCCTCCAATTTAGAAAAGAAAATTAGTAGACAAATATCCCAAAACATTTAGCGAGAGACGGTTGATGAATCAAAAAACATTTTACATTTGAAATTGCTTTCAACGCTAATTGTTTGCCGACACTCAAGTACTCCGACTTTACGCATCTGCATTTTCACAGAACTTAGCTGAAAATTATTGTAAGATGCTGCTGTGAAGAATCACAATGAGCTGATGAATGGACCGAGCCCGTATGCTGCAGGTTTCAAGCAAAAAAATGCAGCCCATAAAGGGTGAATCCACACAAGATGAAATGAATATGAGGAGACACAATCTCAAGATACAGTCCAGTCTGGTACGTTTGATTTGCATAAAACAAGGCAAAAATAGTCACAAGACCCCAAATAAAAGTCTGATGAAATATCTTTGAGGAAACAAATATTCCCTTTGTATTTTCTGTGTTGATACCTAATTGTGAGGAGCAATTAAGGATAAATTCAGAGTTTAAAAAAAAAAAAAAAAAAAAAAAACCTGCATCCAATCCATCAAACTGCTCAGAGAGCCTATCAGGAGATTCCTTGATAAGTTGCCCTGCCTAATCTGGTTATCATGGTAATATTTCAGATTTTAACGATTCAGTTCCTCGACAAAAAGCCTGTGTGTGGACACTCGTTCTTCTCAGTGGGAGCCGAATTGCTCCTCGTTGTATGAAGGGAAATTATGCGACTATTAAAGTATGCTGTAAATATTTTGTCACTTTGAACCAGTCAAAATGATTTTTTGAAGTACACCAAACACGGCACAGCGTCATTCACACGCCGAGCACATCCTGGGAACGTTCCTATCTGCATTTGCAGATAAACAAGAAATCCAATCCAGCGGCTTTGCTGTTTAAGCCCACAGTTCAATTCCAGCTGACAGATTTGGAGAAGATTTTCTTTTGCGACCTGTGCTTTAACCATTAACCGCAGAATGTGAACCAGCAACCCTGGACATGGAGTAAATTGCATCAGATGCTATCATCAATCTCTATCTGTTGACAACGTGTCTTCTAAACGTGCCAGAGCCGAGAGGCTGGAGCTGCAGTATCGCCGCCGCAGATGTCTCTCCAGAAAGCCTTGTGTGACAGGCTGTGAAAGGGCCTGCGTGCCCCCGGGGTGTTGATGCTATCCAGGAGAATATAAACAATGAAACAACCACAAAGTTCATCCCACTGAATTCTTCTTTTGAATTGTGCCCTTCTTCAGCCCTGGCTATGGTTTCATCAACGATCTTGTGATTATTAGTATGTTTTAGGAAGACAGACTCTTTGGAGATTTTGTTATTTTTAAAAAAAAATAAATGCACTTGTACACAAAATGAAGCCTTCATAACCTTGAATAGATCATGTCTGTCTGCCTGTCAGTGGTTGGTCTATAATACTGCCTGCCGATCAGTGGAAGTGTCTTACGCTGAACAAAAGCTTTACTTAAAACAAAAGACTTATCAGACTGTTCTCATGCTCCCAGCAGACTGAGGAGCAGCTTATTTCCCCAGAGCCGCCTCCCCTTTTAAAGTCTAACCCCTGCAGACCCCACTCCACCGCAACTGCTGTCAGTCTGAACTTCTTCTCCCGCTGACTTTACCTCTGTACATCGCATGATGTTTATATTTCTGGACTGTATCCGCGCATTAGTCTGCATCTCTTATGTATGCATATTTTGCTGCATCATTCGAAGCATTGTCGTCTGGCTGTTCAATAGAATAACTAGGAGTCCTTTTTCTTTTTTAGCCAGGTAGTAATTGGTTCTTTTTGTTGTTGTTGTTGTTGTTGTTGATTTAATATTTTATCTGGTTTTAACTCTCTTAGGGTTAGGGCGATCCAAAACCCTTGTTTTCTTACCTTCTCTCATAATTTATGTTGCATTGTTTGATCTTGTTATCGCTTCCTGTGCAGCACATTGACGTCCAAGTTCACAAAAAAACGTACTTCAAAAAGAACTTTTATTTCTTTTTTTTAGATTGCCAGTAATGGTTTTCGTCCACTGATCGGGTGAATGCTGCTCAGACTTCAGATTTTGATTAGATTTCACAACACAGGTTAAATATCATTCTGAAATGGTCCAAATGACCACGACATACGCTGTTAGGCTTTCTTTTGTTTTTATTTTTACTTTTTGTTTTCATACATTTTTCTTTCAGTCAGGTTGGAACTCTTTTAAGCATCTGTCAAAGTCTACATTCTTAAATATTTTATGTTTTTTTTTTTTCTTCAGCTCATTCATAATAAATCACTTACAGTGTGCATGCGTGTGTGTGCGTATGTGTGTGTGTGTGTGTGTGTGTTTGTGCGTGCGTGTTCTGTTTGCAGTATTCATCCACCTGATTTGTTAGTACATCTACATGCAGGAAACTTCACTCCTCAGATTTGCAGTTTCTTATGTAACATGTCATGTTTGAGAAAGTATAAGGAAGAAAAAAAAAATCAGTTTTTTTGGAAGCCTTTCAGTCCCTGAAAACCTAACCACAGGCTGCGCTGCAGTCGGGTGATTGCACTGTGCCACACTCTGCCACATTCTTTTGATGTTTGAGGAAAATCGGAGATTAGATGATTATTTGTTTCTTACAGCTTAAATTGCAGGTTCCCTGATATGTGTCATATGCAAACAGCGGCTCTTTTCCAAACCCTTCATCATCTCTGTGCATCACTTAAAAGCTACTTTGTGTCCATGTCAGCTTGACGGTTTAAAACCTTAATCTTTGATCGACAATTATTTTAAAAAGTACTTTTTTTTTCCTTAAGTCTTTGCTTTAAAGAATAAAAAAAAACAGCAGTCTTTTTAATCAGCCTGCCTTTTAAAGCCCTTCACAGCTCCAAAACAGCTCACCATAAATTCACTAATGATCTTCAACCGGCTGCCAGTGTTAAGGATTGCTCTATTTTAATCCCTCTTGATCTTTACACTTCTTTTGATACGGCTGATTGCGGCATTACACTTGACAGAGAATGAGCGGACACCACTGGTTGGAGCACAGTGTCTTTTTCTATGGCTCCAGAATTTACATATTTTCAAGTTTATCGGCTAAAGTTCAGAGTCTCACATTTACCCTTGAATGAAAAGCAGACACAGGCCGTCTGGCCTGGACTTGGATTCATTACTTGGAGAAATTATTTCTTTTTAGACATTCTTGCCTTTAAGAACTTCCTCAAAATGGCTTCATTCCACCAACTGTGGATCAGTGGAAGTGTATCAGAGTCATTGTAATAACATCTTTACATTTTTCAACTTCCTTTTTTAAAATAGGAATTGCAATATCTCTTAATACACCCATTCATTTGATTGTTAAATTCAGTATTAAACCAGTGGCAATTGTATGAGCCATTAGCATGAGTGACCGCTCAAGTTGATCCAACAAACAGTAACACAGACGTGGGATTTCCACTTTCATTACAACTGAGCTGGAGCTCAGAATACATCAGTCAAAGGAATAATAAATGCTGCTCATTTAATCAGACTGTTAAGTAAAAATACCCCTGATTTTTCTTCATCAAATCTTTGATCCGTCATTTTCCTGCGTTGTGTTTTGTCTGAAGTCATTACGGATCTGAGAAGACGTCTCAGTTCAAGAGGAAGTCTTCCCCAGCTCGGATGAAACAGCTTTTGTTTTTGTACTTTTTACAGATTTCATTCTTGAGCATCTTCTCTAAGTGTAGTTCAGTCATTGATGAATTTACTGGTTTTGTGCAGTTTGCTAATCTAAAAACAACTAAGTGGATGGCATAGTCGTCATTTTCATTAAGGATACAAATTATGGATCACTTTCTCAGTTATGGCTTTAAAAAAATAGCAATTTCATTACATTGTTTGCATCTTTTTACATTATTACATTTGCATTTGGCAACATTTAGCAATTCACAATTCACTCAAACGACCATGTGAGTTTCACCAAGGCCGTCCGTCCTCTGGCTCGCCGTCCACGAAATGAGCCTCAGTTGGGCAGTTACTGCCTCGCTCCACGCCGTCGCCCCCCCCCCCCAGAGGATCAATATCCAATTCAGACTACACCGGCTTTTGCAATAACCACCTCACAGGCCGAATTCACTTGTCTTAAAAACGTGCGGCACCTCCACCGGCGTTGTCTGCGAGCGCCCTGCCTAATGAGACATCGCTATGACAACACCAGCGCCCGTGCCAGCGTCGCCGCCGTCGCTGCTGAGAAATATTAGTCACACACGGTAATCAAGGGCTCGTCTCCGACGCCAATCTGCCAGCTTTTTACGTGCAGTGAAGTATTAATGTTTGATTGAGAGCCGAAACCATCGGCTTCTTGAGGGTTTCACCAAAAAAGAAGTGGGAGAGGAAAGAGGCTCTCCAGGAAATTTGTTCTGCCTTCAAGGTTTAGCCTGAATACTGGATAGCTCATCGTAACAACAAGTCCTCTTCACATTGAAAACACGGAGATAAAGTCATCGAAATATTGCAGCACTGTGATGATTTGAGGAATACTTTGTTGTGTTTTAAACTAAGTAAATCTCAGAATCCGTAGTGAAATGCTGCAATGCTGTTGGAAGACGATAAAAAGCTGCAATGCTTAAGATTTTTTTTTTTTTTTTTTAACAAACCCTACAAAAATTTAAAATAAGCTTGAGCATGAACATAAAAAAAGTATAAAAGTTCCAGACATACACAATGAACTATCCAAATTTAAATTGAAAGCCAACAGTAGTTGAAAATTACAGTGTAACTTATGTTGAAAATCAAACATTCAGTTATTTTTTTGACCTGAGACAAAAGGGGAAAACATGGAGATGAGCAGGAGGCTCACTCACTTTGAGAATCAGCCTCTCTGTATCGTATTCTGTCATCTTTTTATTTTGTGTTTTTTCAATTGGGTAGTGAACTGTTAAGTCCTATTGTTGCAGGTGCTGTTGTTACTCTTTATAAATGTCAGGCTCTACTGTGGTCCGCTGTCAACATTAAATTAGCATTTCAAATGACCGCCAGCTCTGGTTGTGACCTCTTTAGCTGAATTGTAGCTTCATCCCCAATACGTGTTTCAACATCCTTTTACAAACTGAATTAAATAAAATGCATTTGAGCGTTTTTAACAGTTTTCATGCACTTTTAAACACATTGAGAAACTGAAAATATGTATTTAAATCACAGTTTTTAATCCATTTTAAACCCTCTATTTATTAACATATCTAAGTATTTATTAATATTTCACAGTGGACTGCATCAATAGAGCATCTTCCTCCAACTAATAAACTCCTATTCTTAAATAAAAAAAGGAAACTATTATCATATCCAAAGTTTCATTAACTTGCAGAATGTAACCGCACTGGTGAATGTTACCACTGGTACTAAAGATAACAGATTTAAAAATAAAACAGCAAATTATTTAGTGCCAAGAAAAGGAACAAACTCTCCTTATTTTTGTTTCAAACCAGATGATTGACCTGATATCAACCCTCCCTTTCAAGTTATCTTTATACAGCAGCCAACGTCCATTTAAGTGACTGTAGTCTATCTCAATGCACCTAAAGTGCGCTTTTTTAACAAATTTATGATAAATGAGTCTTCATTTGTTGTTTTATCATCCTGATATAGAGCCCAGCATCTTATTTTACAATATTGTATTTTTGTGAGTAGAACTGTCAGCCGTTTGGCCTTATTGTGTCATATCTTCTTTCAGTAGGAACTTCATACTTTACCAATATTGTCTACCAGGACAAACTATCAGTTGTTTCCACAACAAAATAATATGATATCACTCAAAGAATATATGAATAAATAGTTACAGCAGTTGAAGTATGTGTTGCATGGTTGATGGATCTTGTACACTAGTAAGACATGAAACTTCATCTTTTTAGCAACTTCTAACATGAACACTGTGACTTTAGCACTCAATTGACATTTGTAATGCCAGAATATGAGGAAAAAAACATGTTTATTTGGTAATATTCAATAAGAGCAATACAGTGAAAGACAGTCTTTTCAGTAAAAACATCACATATAGATCAAATTCAGTGTTAACATCCAATGATACTCTAACAAAGTGGATAGATCCAGTGATATTATCTCCAGAAGACACTTCTACCGAAGTATAAGTAAAGAAAAATTACTCTAGCCCCCAAGTGCATTGCAGCACACACACAAAAAGAATTTATAACCACAAGAGGGAGACAGAGAGCCTCCTAAGTGTGAACCATGAGCACCCACACCCTCCCAGCAAGCTGAATACTTTTTACACCAAGACTGGCAGCCAGGATCAGATTTTTGCACCATGAGAAGAGATCAGAGGGGCGGCTGAGGCTGATGAGACGTAACTCCAGAGGACAAGTGGAGATGATTTGAACATGTGCTGAGAGATAATTGATATATTGTCCCAGTGATGTTGGAGATGGAGCAGAAGAGGAAGATCACAGGGAAGCTTCGTGGATGTGGTGCAGGAGGACGCAGAGATGGTTGGTGTGACAGTAGAGGAGGCAGGGCAGGCAGGATGAGATGGAGTCTGATGATCTGTGGTCGCGACCCCCGAAGGGAGCTGTGAAAAGATCAAAAAGAAGTCACAATTCAAAGAGATTGGCGCTTTTTTTTATGTGATGTTGGTGCACACTTACATGTAAATTGCATCTGGTGCCGCTTTGAAGGAGATGGCTACATTCACAGAACTGCTGTGTCTGGATTCCCACATTCATGACATGACCCCTTCCTATCTGACAGATATCCTCATTACAGCTATTAACTGTATGTTTTCACGTTTGAGGTTTATATACAAATTAGTTGTTCAGCAACAACGCGGAGGCAGCTTGTTTGTACCGGGCTCACGGGAGCCGCAGTTGCAAGACAGTATGCAAGTTTTACATCAGCACTGACATTTGTGGCCAGCAGTATATGACCTTTTAACAGAAGCGCCTTTGGTTCTAAAACAAAGCGTGGAACAGAGGGTTGCCTACAGATTATGTCTAATTTATCACAAGAGTCTGCCATGCCGTTTCACGGCTTGATTTTCCCTTCGCTGATAACAACTTTCAGAGTTACACAACGTTGGGCGATGTGAAATCTTCAGCGTTCGCTCAAACTCTCAGTCTGAAAAAGACACATTGATGTACAACTATGTATGTGGACATGATCTAATCAATAGAAAATAATCTATATTTTCAAAATAATTACAGCCCTACACAGTCTTCATAGATCCTTGAAGTGTCCTAGTTGGATTCATCACAGCGGAGCACTAAAGCTCATCCAGCTCCACCATGACGACGGAGCAAGCTCATGAAGTAGAAAAAAAAACTGATAAAAACCAAATGAGTTCTTTATTTGTTTGTTTGTCTTGTTTCCACACCTGTGTTCCCTGTAGGTTTCTTGTTTTTGAATGCAGAATCCATTAAGAAAACAGAAAAACAGGCCACTAATATGATGAAAATGACAGTCTCCTTGAAGAAATACTGATGTTTTCAGTGTCTTTTCCAGCCACTCATCGTCTGAGACGCCGGTGATTCTCGACAAGCTACAGAGATGATCTCGTCCCAGGTGTGCTGCTGCGTTTGAGGCTGCGAGGCGGACCTCTTGACTCATTTTCACTCATCATAAATTTATTTCCGTGATGGCACGCTACAGAGGCCCTGAGAAACCCCTTTAGGTTGAACCGGGCCAACAAACCATTTTTAAAGGGGAGTAACTCACCGTAAATGACCTTGGAGGCGTTCACAGGCTCGGGGAAGCTATCAACAATACATAGAGCAACCCCCTCAGGACATTGTTTTCAGAGCCCGGTCCGCATGGACCCCCAACCTGCTGCCCTTTACATATTTCCCTATTTAACTCCTAATTCAAATGAAAAGCTCATCATCCAGCTCTGCCGAGGCCGGAGAATGGGCCATTCGTTTGAGTCATGGGTGCTGAAGCAGGGAAAGGGGTCTCCGAGGACCAGGGTTTGGAAACGCTTTCATAGAAGGCACTTTTTTTTCATTTTAAAAGAATATCCAGTGTTGGGATTTAAATGTAAATGGATGACATTTTCAGATGCATGTAGAAAAAAAAGTATCAGTGGGATGAGGTGGACGGGTGGAAAAAGCCTTTATTAAAGAGAGGAGAGTTTAGTCTGTTAAGATGAGTCAGTATGAAGTTCAAACTGCCGTCTGAACCTATGCTAGGATAATCTTGATGTTTTTTTGGTAAATTTGAGAAAAAAAAGTGTTGATTATTGTAATATTTGTGACAAAATTCACAGTATAGTCCTATCTGCTCTTCATTCATTGGTGGAAGTGATCATTTTGTGTCATCCATGTATAATTTGTTGCCTCTCTAAAATATTTGCTCTGAAGAACTTTTCTCTCTCCATCCTCTTTATTATTGTAAGACTTCTTTTTCTTCATTCTGAATTTCCTGCTGTCATTCTTAATATTGGGAGAGATAGACAACAACAGATGGAATGGTTTCACCAAAGTCCTCAGTCTGTCTCCCTGTCAAGCTCCTCAGCTGAGACTGAGAGGGCGCTCCTTAAGTCCCTCTTCCCTCAGTCTCTCTTCATCCTCTTCGGTCCCAGGTCCAGCTTCTCCCAGGGTCCCGTCTTCATGTATAATCTTTTATTATCCTTTCATCTGGATCTCCTCCTGTTATCACCTGGGTCAATCAGCAGGATGTCCTCTGGGTTCCTCTTCACTCCAGGTGGTCGTCTACATATGGTTTTCTTTACAGTTACATCAAAGCAAGTTCTCAACAAAAGACCCAAGAAAGCACAGCCGTGTCATTACATTCACCCCCCCCCCCCCCTCTCTGCAAAGCAAGGTGTCACATTCACAGGTCTGGTCCAACTGAAACTAACTGTGTGTGTGTTTCAACCTTTAATTCAAATCATTTTCTACTGTGATTCCAGCTGAGCAAAGACCATGTTAATTTAGTTTGAAGATGTTCACTGCTGGAAAATGCTGTTTTGGTTTATTATTGTACATTTTCTTGCTCTTGCTTCACAAAGCAAGATAAAAACAGACATCAGTCTTTATGTTCGACCAGTGTTGGTCAAGCTTCGAACATTGGTGAGCGATGTGTGTATGAATGTGTGTGTTCACCATTAATCTACACCTCATGCTCAGCTGGTTTTTGTGCCTACTTTTTTTAAGTTCCAATGCCTTTAAATGCTCACTTTGAACGCAGCGCACTGAATATTCAATACCAGATCGGTATATAAATGAGGGCTTTTTTAGAAAGCGCACATATCAAAGGAGATTTAGTCTATGGTGTGATGACATTGGATTCTGAATGGATTTAAAGTCACAGTCACACTGTGATTATTCTTGCTGGAGGGAAAAACAATCGCCTCATGCGGGAACAATCTCTAATACGACAAAAATGTAAATTCCTTTTTTTCCCCCCCTTTTGTACAGTGACCTTTTCTGTTTTGGGTTCAATCAAATCCAATCCTCAGATCTGCCTCATCCACCTGATCCCAGCGAGCTGTGAAAAGCGGGAGTCATCATCTAACACCAGCTCCAGAAAGCCAGATCCTGACATTTAAATAAAAGATGGTGCAATTCAGAGGAAAAGCCGGGCTTCATAGAAAATCTGATAACACAGAATAGCTCTTACCCTGGTTTCATAAAGAGGTCCTCACTTGAAGGAGGCATTATTTTTATCTTGTGTGCTACATTGCCAGGAAATTAAATATTCATGGACTGCTTTCTCCATATTTACATACAATGTGTTTTATCTCACGAGGTGAGTGTTTTCCAAGGGCAATGCTTTTATCGCAGTGATTCACTAACCTCTAATTTAATTGTACTGTTTAATTTCAAGTGTCTACTTTGCCGTGGCACTCGAGCACTGCTGAATGAGACAAGCAGAAATTATGTAAGGCGAGTTCCAGTTGGGATCGGTTCACGTCACACGCTGGAAAGTGAGACGATTGCGTTGCAGGTTCACTTTCAAAAGAGAGCATCTGCTGAATATTTCATCTCTCTTGCCTACCAAACTTTAGCATACAGATGTTCCTTCCATTAGAATGCAGCAGTGGCCTGCAATGTTTTTGTATTAAAAGTGCATGAAGATGCACTCGGTAAGTAAAATATTCATTTTATTTGTTGACAAATTCGGAGAACAGCCTGATATATAAAATATAATCGATTACATGACACCACTCTTGCCTCCCAGTGTTAAACTCGGACCTAGAATTAAACCCAACTCCAACAAAGTTGCTAAATGATAAAAGCACCTTTTTCAAACTTACTCATTATATTGTCATTTCTACTGCCGACTGACGAAGAGGCGGACATTTAATTGTTTTGCTGACTGATCCCCACCATCCAGTCCGTCCTTATTCCAGCAAGAAGAGACAAACAAAGGTAGATAAGAAATCCAATCAATGCTGTGTTAATTGGCAGCTGTAAGTACTATAACTCCAACTCCGACTGAGTGTAGACGGAACACTAACTGATAACAGGTTACCTCAATCTACCAACGGAGGGCGTTTTACGAGTTTGTTATGATGGAATTTAGTAAATGGTGACTAGAATTAACAGGTCATTTTTTTAAATCCTTTTCTGGAAAGTATCTGCAGACACACATCAAATAACGCCACACAAAACAGAAAAAAAACACAAAGTCATTTGTGTGAAAAGACACATTTGGGCACAGAAAAGTGTATTTGTGTAGGATTGCCACATTTATTGAAATTGACACTGGTTCATTGTTTGTTGTAAACAGTTTAATTCCAAATTTCCTCAATTCGCAGCACAACTGCCAGTAATGGCAGCGACTGTCCAAATGCCCCGCGCTCTGTTTTGGCTCATCCGGTATGTGGTCCACATAGTGGGCTGCGCGGCCTTCGCTCGCTGCTCCCTTCTCTGCACCAGCACTGTCCTCCCCAGAGACTTCTGTGGCATTATGAGCTATGAGAACAGCGCCTCACAAGCCATTTGGCTTTTTGCTGAAAGGTTGCCTTAAATCCGCCACGCACAGGCTGGAGGAGCTGTGAAGCATGCCAAGGTTTTAGAAGAGATTTGTTGAAGTCATTGTTGTTGTTTTTGTTTTTTGTTTTTTTTTTTTTTCCAAATAAATCCTAAGGCTATGAGCTGCTGTCCCATGCATCTCTTTTTTTCTGTCTCTCTCTCTCTCTCCCTCTAATGAATATTACATGGATTCCAACTTGACTAGCCAGCCGCCGTTAATAAAATCACTGTGAAATGGTGAAGTAAATTATGCCTTAACTGCAATGGCACCAATTAATTATTCATTAGGAGGTTTTCAGACAGTCCATGCCTGCGTACCTTTACTGACAATGCCTTTGACGTCTGGGGAGGATTAGCATTCAGGGAAGGCTCTGTAAGGAAGAATAAAGGACTGTATGTACCTGTCATGGAAACAGGTGTATGAAATGCAAATGTATTGTATTACAGGCTTCTTCACTTCCTCAGAACTTTGTTTACTCATGTTTTGACTGAAATTACCATTTCTATGTCCCCAAAATTGATGAAATTATTATGATGGATGTGACTTACGTTGCAAGCTACCGTTTTATGTAAAGAGGAAAAGCATATACAAACCAGAAAGCGGTGAAAATTTATGATTTTTTATTTTTTTTGGTAGTAATATATTGATGCATTCAGATAGTTAATCAAATAACTGCGCTGACACTGGTGTAAGGAGTGGGCGATTGAAATCGAAGGCATTGTGGGAATTTGTTTATGAAGTTCTGGATCCAATTTACTGCAACCGCACACAAAAAGTTTCCAGAGGAGACCACTGTCGCACTCCAGCCACACAATCAATTATCTCGCTCAAGCACGCACAGCAGTTTTTATGTCTCTGCAGGAAAGATGCTGCATCCTAAATTCCTCCACTCACTTTAGGACATTAATGAAAGCATGAGCGCTGATGCTTTTGTATTTTCGGCACGGACGCTGGGGGTTTCTCGTGTTGTTAAAAAGCATACCCGCTGTACCTGCGCCACACTCCGCTGCCCCGTGTCTAACCATGTGTGTGCAAAGTGCTGCTGCTTTGCATGGAGCAATTCTAAGTCAATTTTCCCAACTTCCTCAAGCGGAAAATGAGCCAAGCGTAGATAAGATGCAAAAGAAGAAAAAAAAATGCATTGTCTAACATGTCGTATATCGGCTTTATGATGGCACACAGTGAAAATCCTGTAGACTATCAGCGGGGAGCCTGACGGTAACTTGAATCACGTTGCATAAATATTCCTGCAAGATCTCCATGGTAATGTACCCGGCTCAGCCGACCATTTCTGGCTCTGATTTGGTTTTGTTGTCCTTTCATTAGCTTTACTATATATAACCCTGACAAAGCTATATAGTTACGCATTCGTGGATAAGTGGATTTGCTAAAGTCAGAATAAAAGCTTGTGATGCCGCCACACCGTTGCAAAAAGACTAATGGATGCAGCTTGTTGTGGAAATTCTATGATGTACCACTGACAGCCTTTGGTGAAAAGAATCCTCAACAAATGTTCTTTTAAAATTTTTATTTTGGAGTACAGGAGTCATACAGACAGCCGGCCTGCCTGCATGACCAAACTCATTCCGTGACACAGACGCAGAAGGAAAAAAAACACTATAATAATCCATTTTACCATAACACAGTTAATACCAACTCACGACTAGAATGAATGAGTCATTGATCCAAGCAGTCACACAAAGATGGCATTTGAATTATAATAAGACAGGAAAGGTTTCAAAATCGTACAACAGTTGGATCAGCAATTCATCATATAAATAGCTGCCAGGGAATTTAAAACACTCACATATTTAAAAAAAAAAAAAAAAAAAACACCCATTGTCAGACTTTTTTTCTGTATTTTAAGCCACATGAGCAGCAAGCAGTAAAAGAAGTTTGACAGGGAGTAGCTGTAAAATTTAGCACGGCCATTAATGGATCCCTGTTGATGAATCCTAATGAAGCGAGGCGATGTTGCTGACCTTTAGTCTGCGGCCACCAGCAGGTTGATTGTTTAGGGGGGTTTTAGAGATAATTGACAGCTGGAGGATGAATTAAAGAGAAATTAAGCGCAAACATTTATGCCCCCACAGGAATAAATTTGCAGATCAGATGCTTTAACGTTTTATTTACCACCACGTTCAGGTCAATAGGTAAAACTTTACTGCTCTTCACTTTATGACCAAACACCTGCGGGTTGTCTCGTCTCCTGCCCTTTGGTGACTTTCCCTGCTTCTTGTTCTCTCTTCAGAGTTTTGTTGATTGTTTTTATTTCTTTCATCCATTCAAAGCATTGTTCTCCTTTGGATGAGAGACTGTAAAGGTCAGATTTCTCCCAGGCTTCATTCATTTACTGACTTCACGTCAGTTTGTTTTTTTCTATTATTGTCTTCCCTTTGGTTCTTTCATAACTTTTTCTTTGGTTCAGTTCCTAATTTTAGGCACTTTGCGATTCATGTCTGCTAAAAATTCACGGATCTCTGAGCTCCATCTGGAATTTTCGAAAACTTTATTAAGTGAGCAGTTTAAAGCATATTCCATTTACATCTTGAATACATATAATACTGTATACTCTTAAGTCTTTTCACATATCAATATTTCATAAGTATGTTTATATATATATATAAATAATGAAATTACAGGAACATCAACATTGCTTTTTTAATTTCAGTTCAAAGTAACAGCAAAGTCACTTTTGTTTGGTGAAATAATTGAAAATATTTGGTATTTGTATGGAACTCCACTTTGATTTAAACTTTTATTCTTACATTCAGATGCAGAAAAGCATATTATTAATCCATAAAGCTACAGAAGGAAAACAGAAAGTGGATAAAAACAATGGGACTTTAGATTTAATGGGAACTTCTGTCACATTTTTCATCACTTTTCCCACCACTTCAGTCCTGTGAGTCGGTTATTAAAGGACGACTCTGTGGAATCTGTGTATTCCACAGAGTGAGCAACTAAATAGTCTATAGGGCGGAGTGTGGACAGTTTTACATTTTGTGGAGTATACCACCTTGGCTGATACAAGTCTGTGTGCGTGTTACCATCCCTGCATCAGCTGAGGAGGCTCCTAAACATGTCTTTTCTTAGGGACCTTTTCTTATTGGCAGAGGACAGGTAGTAACTTTTACCAGGGATGATTTTACTGAACATGAAGACAAACACTGCAAGAACTGAGAACCTCGGTGCTCGACCCCGCACGTGAACTCTCGTTACAAAGCAGGAATGATCCAAATAATAACAGTGCTGGGTATAAGCTGTCCAAAAGCCCGTCACTGACCCCAAATCCGTGTTTAGAAAAGGCTTTGCTCAGTTCACACCCGAGAAGATAAGCACAAAGAGAGAGAGAAAAAAAAAAAAAACACCCCATTCCACATCTGATGCTACATTCACCATTCTGATTGGCAGCTTGATAACCATGCAGGTATAAATCATAAGGCCCGAAAATTATATAGAACCGTGTCCAGTGTGTTTATCACAGAAGTTATCAACAGTTGACCAACCAATGGCGATGCCAAGATCAATATTTATTCTGTTCTTTAGCTAAAAAAAAAAAAAAAGATTTTGAAGTACCGACCAAGTTACGTCAAACTCTCAGATAGCCAAACCAAAACAAGAATGGAGTGATAAGGGTTGAAGATGAGTGGGGGCTCAGAGACACACAGTCTGCAGCCCTCCTTCACTGGAGCCTCTTCTCAACACTTCAAGGTATTCAGAAGATGTCTCTGTCCAAGTCAGCGCTCCAACAACCCTCCTGCTGCTCTCCACCAGTTCTTCTTCAGTCTTCAAAGACATACAGTGTGCTGCTTCACTAATCCATAACTTCTGGATTTCTTATTTGTTTCAAACTTATCTTGATGCAGATCATGATAAGTTTCCTTTTCATTAAGACAGATGCTGTATCTTTTGTCCCATTGCTCCTGAAAAACATGTTTTCCTTCCAGTCAGGATGCTTCATTGATTTATTTAATTTCCAAAATGGAATAAACTGTGAAAAATGGCACTTAGAGCAAAGCACTGTAGACATGACGCTTAGGTTTCAGCTTTTGAACATCAGCTCTCAGTGCTACACTCAGCAGCGTCTGCTCTTTTACAAGAATCAAGTGTGCGAACGTTTTAGAATTTTTTAAAGCTTTAAAACCTTTTTCATAGGTCCATTTTTATTTTTGAAGGTAAAAGCTCTCCGCACGACGTGGTCCTCAACACATTATGTGAACAGGTCTCTTTGTAGATGATGTTTTATTTTCAGGGATATTGCCTCCGACTGAAGAATAATCCTTTGTGTGGAACACGTTGCACACGGATAACCTGCACAGCCCACCCTCTCCGTCACACTGACTCGCGGCTGAGAACAAAAACTGCAGAACATCTGAACTGGACTCAGCATGCCGGCCGTGCAGGAAGGAAAAATAAATAAAAAAATAATGACGGGAATTCAAATGTAGAGCTGCGTGCTGGTTCCAGCCTCAGATGAACACAAGCCAAAAGAGTGGCGTGGCGTAACAGTGCTCTTGTCTCTCAAATTTTATCACTCAATAGACCTGCCATCTGGCCAGTCTCAGAGGTGCAGAGAGACAGTGATCCAAAATAGAAGCAGTAATAGAAAAGGTCAGACACTGAGTAAAGGCATCTGTAAAATTACTCTCTTGGCATTACACTGTAACACAGTGACAGATTTAGTGCAGGTCCTTAATGCCTATCCTATACGGAGGGGGAATATGCTTTGGTCACAAATGAGGGTGTTCATTTTTATTGCCGGTAATAATAATAACATTAATGCCTATATCCCCCAGATAATTGCCTGTTCCATGTCCTTGATATGTAACATAATTGGAGGGAACATTGTGAAATTGCCTCTTAAAAGAGATTTGATTTGGACTGGAGCCAAAGCGGGAGGGCCGCAAATAGCCAGAGATAAATCCAATGATGCACGTTTTCCCGCATCGCAAATCGTCTTGATTACCCCACTCGTGTATGTTTTGTGTGAATGATTTGCGAGGCCCGATCGGCGGCTCACTCATTCAAACATGGATCTCTCCCAACCTCTCGCCGTGAAGGCGCGCCTGGGCTCGAAAACTCTGATCTATGGCGCTGCAGCAGGAATTGACCCTCATCGGATAAACCGCTCCAAATTGCCTCCCTGATATATAGCTGGCCCTTGTTACCGCTCTCCCCCCTGTCAATTTTCCCCATTCCCCTCAAGGTCAGCTCTCCGTGCTGTTGGACAAAGTAGCAGAGCGGCGCTGCTGTTACTGCCGGCCCGCCAGACATGCAGCTCTGATCCAATCGCCTTTCAGATGCATTAATGACTACAACCACCTTCCTGCTGCACCACGGGGGGTTAGAGGGGAAAGAACGTGTTGACGGCACAAAATGGCCCCAAATTATGGAGGGGCAGTGTTTAGAAATACTATTAAACCCTAAAGACATCCAAGTGAAATACGTTGATCCCTCAGAAGATAAAAAAAAATGTTGTACTTAAAAAAAGATTGTTGACTGACACTTTGTATTCCCACCCGGCTGTAATCACCTTGATGTCCACCTTTATGAAAATGTCACAGCGCCACCTTCACTTCTAAAGCACTGCAGTCCTCTTTGCTCGGCTGCTGTAGTCCTTTTTCTTCTTCTTCTTCTTCTTCTTCTTCAGAGGGACATGAGTTATTATGCTTCTGACAAAAAAAAAAAAATGCTTTTTTTGTTGGGGTTTTTCGTGTGTAATTTTCACTCTCTGAAGTATTTCTCCTTCAAAGCACTAATGAAAACACATCCACACATACCAACTGCATCCTGAAAGCTTTCTGTGTTGATCTAAACATCAAGGAACCAAAACTGAAGAATCAGGCCTTTAAAGAAAAAATAACAAATGATGAGATCACTTTAAAAGGAAAAGTTTACATCACTGATGTCACCTGAATTTCTAAGGATGAACTCATTATAATATACAAAAAAGCTGTTTGGAGATGTTTGAATTTATGAAGGATAATTTATTTAGAGTGTTATCATCAGAAAAATGATCTTATTTGCAGCAAAATCAAGTTTTGATTGTGACTTTCTTTCTTCTATCACTGCTTCCATCAGCACTGTGAACACTCACTAATTAAAACCTCATATCTTATCCATAGTTTTCATGTAAGAAATAATAAAGTGCTGCTCTGCCAGTCTGTTCGGTGGAACATAATTTCTTCTTTAGGTATGGTTGCATCCTCCATTTTGCCTGCTTTTTTTTGTTTTTCTTTCTTGTTGCATTTTCTCTGAGGCAGGAAATATTTCCTCACACGAAACAGCGATCGGCTGTGTTTACACTTTGCTTTGGATTAATCAGATACAGGGTGTTAATTAGAGAGCTTCAGAGGTGCTGGCAGGCTGATTCTGTGACCTTCACATGGAGCCGGGCTCACTGCTTTCTGTCTGTTTCCAGTCTTAATATTTAATGAGATTTAAATCCAATCATATTAAACACTGTACTCACACAATGGAGGTGTCAGTCTGCACATTTGACTCTTGGCAAGAACGCAAATCGCTGTGCTCTCCAACAATATCGCAGCATTTCTTTAATTATTAGTTTGCGACATTTGATTTTACAGCTATCAGGTTTGTTAATGCTGTTTTTATTTTTAGTTTTGAAAAAGATTGCGTACATAACAGCATTTATTAGAATAATAAAGAAGGATGTGATGTTTAGCAGTGGTACTGATCATTCTCTCAAAAGCCACTTTATCAGTTAACGTGAGGGATCCTTTTTAAGTTTATCGTCAAATGGTTAAATACAATGACACAAACAAGGAAGATTTTTTTTTGTTGCGATGATGAGAATATCCTTTTTCATATTTCTAAAGCTAAACACTCCCCTTTCAAGTGCTTTCTGACAATGCCAAAGAGCTCAGTTTGTATTGTTAAAAAACAAGTTCTAATAATTTAGCCACAACATGAAAAGAAGCAGGAAACAAAAATCAAAAGGGACTTTGTTGCCCTCAATTTACTTGATAGACCGGCTGTTGTCGGGGTCCTCACTTCGCTTCCTAAAAGGCTTCTTCATCAAACAATGGGACCCCTGCTTTGACGGAACACACCCCACCGTAGCTTGTACTTACACAGGAAGCTACTCTCCGCGTGTTTGATGTGCTGTGTAAATCTCCACCAGGTTGCGTGTCCTCACAGAACAACATTCAACCTACTTCTGGCTATTCCAGCGTTTTCTCTTTGAAAGTTTGCATGTTGAGAAGTTGTTTTTTTAGATTCCATCATTTGGCTGAAGGCCACAAATGATTTCTTTTTAATTTGCATAATGCAATGCATACATGTACAACTATATAAATCAGCAGTGAAGTTATGCATCCATCCACTTGACTGTGTCCTTGAAGCGTACCTGTCTGGTGAAGTAGACACATTTATATTCCTCGTACATTTAGATATGCAGTTCCACATTATCCTACATGTCCTCCTGTAATACTTGATCACTTGTAAGGTCAAAACCAGCAATACTCTCTTATTAAATATTAATAGCTATCAAGAAGGCTTTCAACAGAAATACTCTCCTTCATATAATAGCCTGAGAAACACAGATGGACTGTCAGACCTCCGCAGCAGCTTTTAGTGTTCATCAGGAGTCTTGGCGAAGAGATATAATGCAAATTTCCATCCAAAAGCGACTTTCAAGATTAGTATTTTGACTTCTTTTAGGAAAATGTCATTCAGCTTATATCTTGATAATTTTTTAAAAAAGAATTTATGTATATGGACTTATTAATTCAGTATTTACAGAGCGATTAATGATCTGATATTGAATGAATGCAGCCATGCAGACCTCCACTTCCCACTGCAGCAGAGTGAGACGGGTTACACAGCGTGGTGTAGTGATTTCAACCCAGACTGGCTACTCATGTGAAATTCAATTTGTCAATTGTTGATTTGTCACAGACTCCAATCATTTCAGAAATTGGGTTAACTGGTCAGTTTCAGTGTGAAATAATGAAAACAGTTATTTTTTAAGGCATTTTCTTGACAGCTCATTTGACAAGTTGAAAACAGTTGTGTAAAAACGGTAAATTAATTTCACCAAATCACTTTACGCTGTTGATCACATTCATCCATTTACACACCAGTGTAGGCCGCTGCCATGCAAGGTGCTCAGTCCATCTATGAAAAACACTTCTAAATGTGCACATGGGAAATTGCACCTGCAACCTTCTGACTGAGAGTCAACCAACCGAGTCACAGCCACAAAAAGTGAGTCCTTCTTTGTGAGCAAAATTTAAACATCACAGAAAAGACTTGAGTTTGAACTTTCACCTCCCAGTGATGGACTCGGTCAACTGAGGCAGATCTCTGTTGGATCTCTGTTGCTTCAGGACAATGAAGTTAACCAAATAAACACTTTTCATCTGCAGAGCGTTCTGTTGTTGGACCATTGTTTCATTCTTTTACGCTCCAAGGTGAGGAAGTAGTCATTTTTGGGTTACTTTACAGAAACAGAAATAAAACTATGTCACAGTAACAATTTACTTTTTGACTGTACGTAAACATAGGCTGTAAATTAAAAAAAAAAAAAAAGGTTAATCATGATTACTTCACAATCGGTTGATCAAAAATTTTAATTAATTGACATCTCTTATTTGTAGATTATTCTGATTTGTCCAATGGGCTGTAAAGAATGTCTACAGAGACCATCAGTCGCCCTTCTCTTTAAAAAAAAAAAAAAAAAAGCAGCATTTCATTTAATACTGAAGTGTTAAATCTTCTTCGGTGGACTTTACTTAAGCCTAAGAAACTGATATTTACAAAAAACCTGTAAGAACAATAATGAGCTTAAAGTGACCCCACAGACCTCCATGAGCATGCGCAGTTCGACAGTAGAAATGTGTGGCACTGGTTTTATCCTCTCTTCCAATGATTGACAGCGGGAGACGGTGAAAGAATGCAATTTAAAAAAGAAAAAAAAAAGGATTTCTTTTTACAGAAAACATGCAGATACATTTGCGAGACCTGTAGGTTGTGCTATCTCCATGGGAAACATTTTAAAAGAGAATCAGCTTTTTATGGAATATTAAAAAAAAACTTCACATTGCGCTGGACTTGGCAGGTGTATAAACCAGAAGAAAATACACCACAACACATAACTTAAAGACATAAAAAACTGGAACCTTCATGGCAGGATGTATTCTAAAGCCAGATATTTCTCAACGAAAGGAGTCCTTGAAGAGAAAATATAGCGTGCGTGCGTATGTATGTAACCTGCTTTGTGTGTACCGATTACTTTAAAGAGCCTAAAATCATTGGAAATGTTGAGGTTGTGAGTTCAAGTCGATCATTGGGTTAAGTGGGTCATTCTGTTGTGATGGCTGAGGTTAGAGTGAAGGCTGAGGCGATGTCAGCGTCAATGAGGGGGGCCCCCCCACATAAAATGCCACTCATGTGTAATGCTCGTAATTCTCTCTTTGTGGGATCAAAAACTGGGAGCACAAGACCTCCCTTGTGTTGTCGAAGATGTGGCGCGGCGACGCGCAGAGGTTTTCGTGTTTCTATGGGTAGGGCTCTGATTTTACACTTGAGGTTACACTTTAGTAATGGTTAGTCTGAAGGTTAGAGACAGAAATAAGGAAAATACAAAGACGAAGGGCAAGTGACGATGAAAAAAAACCTGTACAAAAAAAGAAAGTGTGTTTGTGAGATGAAAGTGGAGGCAGCTTGCAAACGAAAGACAAAAACAAAGCTGGTGTGACTGAGGTATTTAAGGCACTTTACAGCTGGACCTTCCGATCCTTCCTCAGCCACTTCAGTGTGTATCGCTGTGAACCGTGTGCAACTCCAATTCTGCGTGATTACATTGAAATTCACTCTGATGAAAAAAACAACGATTTCAAATGCTTTGTGACCTGACCTCTGTGAGAGACGGTGAGGATTTGGCACAGGCCTGTTCACGTTGGGATGCACGGCCACGCTCGTGTTCAGCAACACAGTACAAATGAGGAAGATTAAATTGTGTTATGACATTAAGCCAGTCAGGTGAGTCTAGAAAATAAATGAATATTGTACCTGTTGTAATCATTATCCAGGATATGCACCAGCAAACATGGACACAGTTGGCTGCTGAGATACACCATCAAGCTCATTGGAAAATATGTGGGTTTGAACACCTTGTTTTTAAAAGATCTAAAATATGATTAAAATGATTAAATCTCTTCAAAAGTATCATTCGGGTGTCATTATTCTGTTTTTATTGTAGAAGTGCTCCATATTGACATCGAAACTGAATCTGAAACTGAAAACAGTGTCCTAATAACAATCCTGGGCTCTCATGACATAACTGCAACACTCCTTCCCCTCCCTCCATCCTATCCACTCACGTTTGAAGATGGCACCGAGATGCAGAGCTCTCACTTTTTGTTCCAGTTTACGTTTGAGCTCCACCTCCAAAAATGGTGAAGAGCGGTTCATTCAACGAGTTTCCTAGGATATCGCCAACTTCATCTTATTCTATTCACATAATGTAAGTAATATTCTGACTTGTGGAATTCTCAAATCTCTGAATTTGGTTTTCATCATACTAACATTAAATGCTTTATTTTGCTTTTTGTTCTTTGAGATCAAAGTCTTCAGATCCACGTATGAATCGCGTCTCTTCCATGGGTTTCATCTTGTAACATGTTTGTGAAGATGTGAGTAACTGAGAGCCTATAAATCAGTAAGTAAATAAATAAGTTCATGCTTATAGGATAGATAAACAGTAGGATCTAGCTATTGAAGAGGCTATTGTCCCCTGAAGTGCTGCTATCTTGAGCGAATGATGTATTTCCAGTGAAGCCAGCGCTGTGCAGACCTCCAGTCCCTTTCAGACTGGCTGTCTCAGTGACTCTGTGGCTTTGGCCTCGTTCCACTGCAGAAAATATCTGCCAAATATCCTGGGAGGGACGGAAAAGAATCACGTATCGCCGGGCGCTGAGGTGGAGGAAGATGCAGAGAGGTGCAAAAGGACCTTTTTGCACATTGTACCAGGTGGGAGCTCTTCTGTCGCTGCAGCTTGTATGTGCGAGCTAATTGGCTTTTGCAGCATTATGCCCTCACCCTGACCCTCATGAAAATCCTGTTCACTCTCAGTTCACCAAGCCGGGATTTACTCCACTTTCATCTGTGCCACTTTGTCTCTGTAAAATGTAATTGCCTGTGACTTTTGGCTCGTGACTGTGAATTTTGTGGGCCACGGTAAATTATATTTTAGTCTCATCGAGAGTGCAGGTTTGATGAGACTAAATACAGTTCCTAGTTTGTTTTTTTGTTTTTTTCTGGTTTAAAAAACGTCCCTTTGAATGACCATCAGCCGCTTGTTATATGGTGAATCATGTTTACTTTATAACATCTGAGTTGAAGCAAGAACTACGTACTGTAGGCTTTTGGATTCCGGGACTGCAGTGATCATTGCTTAAAAAAAACAGGACAGCTGGTTGGTAAATCACTCAAGATAATGTGAAAAGAGCGATGCTGGTGCCTGACTGTTGCCATGCATGAGAAAGTCCTCCTTCGATAGACAACTTATGACCTTCTTACTACAGCTTATTGTATCACATAGGAGCTGTTTTTCACATAGCTGAGCTGCGCTGAGCCAATCAGTTTTAATCCCTGTGACAATGTGTAAGTTTTTCCGCAGCCAGCCATGGCTGCTGAACCCCTTTCTTTGAACCTCATAACATTGTTTTGCAGAGCAGAGGGAGAACAATAGGGGGGAAAATTGATGATATGGCTTGTATTTTTTAATTTATCACTACTCTTCTTTCCCATTGAACTAACACAGCGCACTGATCAACAAATTAAACTAAAAGTCATCGACACTTGAATATATCTGAAGGCTTAAACTAAAATACTTGTTAGTTGGTCTAACATCTAAAACCCCCACAGAGTTTCAGTCTTTCCAAAACATGTTCTCTTCAGGCAATCTGCATTATGTTGGTGAAAGCTAAAGTATGTACTTTTTTTACACACCTAATGTAACTTACAGCTTGTGATTAACCCAACCCCCAACACTCTTCCGGATTTAAAACTTCTCTGCCTCGTAAGTGCATGTACAATAGGATGAGAACAATCGATTGCGGAGCAACGACAGGTCCGACACGTAGACAACAGACAGGCTGACAATCCAGGATGGGATGGGAGAGAAGGTGACGTCATTGACCCCGATTCTTTTACACCAGGGGGTTGGCTCACGAGAGCGATTAAGCTGATATAGAGAGAGCAGGTCGTGAACCTGCACATAACTACAGCATGATGGGAAATGATATTAACTCTTCAGCGGGGCTGCAAAAGGAAGCCAGGAACAGAGTCTGTTTTGACAATCAACCGCTCATACAAAAGATACAGTCAGGGGAACAAAAGGAAAAGCATGCCGCGGCGATAAAGTTTAATCTGACAGAAACACTTGAGTCCTTTTTGGATCGAAGGCAGAAATGTCAGCGAACAGTGACTGTGCATGCCGAAACAAGACTGGAAATCCGCAGTTATAACAGCTCTGAGATTGTACACTTTGGTTTATTCCAAACACCAAAGGTTTACATGTGCCTTCATGTTACTGGTGCTTCTTCTTCTTCTTTGTTTTTTTTTTTTTATTATTTTTTATTTCAGCTGCAGACAGTAGAGCTGAAACTTGAAAATCTTGAAACAAACCATCAGACAGACTTGGGTCAGATGGTTAATAAGAAACTGGCTTGTGGAAATAACATGACAAGTGAAGCTGCTTGCAACAACATTTGTACAAGTTTATGAAAATGCGAGTTTTCAGTCTAAACCGCTGACCACCTCACTATAGGAGCAGACAATGAGGAACACCTCTTTATTGTGTAAAGTTAAAGACTAAACTAAAACCTCAAAAAACCAATAACTACAGTCTGTTGAACTAATGACACAGTTATTTTGAGACACTTGTAGGCATAGAACCCAACAATTCCATATGAGCATACCAAAGCCACATGTCTTTGATAATGCACAGCAGATCTTCTGTACTGTATCACATTAGACTGTACAATTCTTATTTGATGAAGGAACATTTTATGCATGCTTTCCTCAATCTCCCCCTCATCCTTACTGACTGTAGGAGTCTCAATGAGGGGGGTAGCAGGATCTGTACAGCTGACCAGGACTAAAGAGTTCCATTCAACCTCCTCATCTTTAGCCAAGGTAAGACATGACCAAACATTGTGTGAAGGAGACAGAAGATGTGCTCAGCGCAGAGTAATCCAATCTTCCATTCATTTAATGCCAGCATTATCCAAACCAGGGGTGTGATGTGACTGAAACCTCTTCCAGCTGACACTATGCACAAGTTATACCCTCGATAATCCTTCACACGGCACGACAGAAGGTCATCAGCACACATGGTCACCAATTAATCCAACAAGTATCCTGTGATTGTTGGGTAAGAATGTGTGCTATACAATGCAGAGGTTGTTGAATGTGGTACATTGCGTGCATGCGTTCCTATAGGCGCGCATGTTTTAGTGTGCAAATGCGAATGCCTCCTCCACAAGTCCTTTTCCAAGCTTTAAACACTACCCTTGTGAATAAATGACAGTCAAGGAAAAAGCAGTGAATTGTAGGTGTTGCTCTATTGCATCCTCAGTTTGAGAAACAACAAAAGCACCGGAGATGAAAAACATGAGTTGAACAACATAAAACAGCCCAACAAAAAATGGCTCGAGGGTGTCAAGAATTTGAAGGCACTGTGCTAGTACGAGCTGTTTGAATAACCTCATGTACTCAGGCCTTTCCTTTCCCAAGCCCTCATTCAGATTCATTAATTGTTCCTGAGGGACTTGCGGAGAAAGGCTCAACCGGGACTGACCCCTTAAATGTTCGAAAGTCTTTCTTTCAGGTATTTGAGCTGAACAATGTCCGTTGTTTCAATAAAACCAATTTTTTAAAGCTGCTATTTCCAATATCCAGTTGAATAGCACTGATAAATCAGCTCAAACAGGAAATTAGCATCTCAAAAAGCATCTTATCTTTCAGAGTGCAGACACTTTTCTATATCCTCTTACACCACATACTACAGTGTTGTGCAGTGAATTACTGTGACCTTGTGTGCCTGCTCAGCACATGACAGAGGGGTGGGGAAAGCATTGTAGGGGCTTGGCATTTGGGCTCACACAGCCAATAAGACCTTGTCTGACCTCACTGTTTAGCTCCATAGTGTCCAGATCGTCTACTTGTTTGATCTGGACACTGAATGGACTCAACTTTTTCAGCTTTGCTCAGTTGGAACGTATGCAGTCTCATGTGGAGGCGTCACCTGGCAACTTTTGGACTGCCTCGGACTTATAGATGGTTTGTTAAGTATCTGTGAAACGAACCAAGTCCCATTCAGTGATGCTCCTGTTGTGTTGATGTGAAACTGACACTGTCCTCAGTGCTCATCTGGCCCTGCTCAAGAGCTCCTGCAAAGGTAAGATGCTTCTCACAAACACTGTGTACATTTAACAACTGCCAGGTACCACTTTAAAAATGAGTTATTTTATGTTTGCATTGATAAAATATGCATTACTTTGTCTATGTTAGAAAAAAAAAGAGCTCAAAATGATTACATTGTAATTCCCTATACAAATATTTAACTCATGATTCTCATCTATACATAATCAGACAAATTGACTCGATTTAATATCACAGATTAAAACCCTTGTGGTCAGGAGAGCCCCACAGCATTGCTGCAGGCAAAATTAAAATGAATGAAAAAAAAAGAACTTGAACAAAAACGTTTGTAAAATATGATGTTTTTCTTGGTTTATTTATGCTCATTTTTTTATGCAATGCTTTCCAACTGTACTACCTGAGTGGGTATTCTATAACTCAAACAAATGGATGTATCTAAATTCCTAAATGATTGTAGCTTTGTTAATTCTCATAGTGAGCATGCGCGGCAGCGATTCTCTGATCAGCAGTGAAACCGGAGCATTTGGGGTTATTGCTCCAGAGTGTTGGCTAAAGTAGGTTATAAAGTAGGTCTGCTTCAGCAGTTCAGCTTTATAACCTTTTCACACACACTCTAGAATTTGCTGTACCTCTGCTGGGACCACCCTGTCTGGTATGTGCTCTGTATGTTATCAAGTGGCACTCTGAGGGCCGCCCACTTGGACTGCTTTATTTAGATGTTTAGTCTGTGACGGTAGTGAGTCCTCATCCATCTGCCCATTAGTCCAGTTATTCGGTTCTTTTATCGAACTACGATAAATGAATACTTGCATTCAAACCGAAGTGTTCAGCACTTTGATCTCAAACTCAGAGTCAAGTGATCGATTCTTGAATGAAGTGGTCTATTTTATCAAATATTTCTGCAACTTTGCCTTCTCACCTGGAGGTTCTTTTATATCATAATTCATTTCTCCATTATTCATCTTCTGTTAACTCTTTCACTCTTCATTTCCCCAGCACGTCGTCGTGTGACCTGAGAGGTGGCTTCTCCACACTGAACGTCTTGCTTTTTGATTTTGCCGACCATCAGTGTTGAAAGAGGGTAAGGCAACCGTGGCGAAGAGGAATCCAGATCAGTCACGTATGCTTTTTTTCAAAGGTGAGAACGAACCTCTTACATCTGTGAAAGCTCTCACATAAAACCAACACCCAGTGCCTTTCCTATTGTGACCTGCCCTATTTTTAACGGCATCAATATCCAGTGAGAGTCGCCCCCCTAAAGAAAACATACACAAACATCTTTGTCAAACAATGACAGGATATATATGTTGTTTCAAAGTTTATGTTAAAACCATAAGGAAGCTGTAAAGTAAAACCTCTGGGTATATATTCTGATTGCTGAACAGCTTGATTGAAACTAATGATATCAGCTGACACATTGCTTCCTCTTTGCAAATAAATTGTTGAATGATGCGTGTCTTTGTAATGACATGAAAACATTTTAAACAATGGACCTGATGTGCAAGTACCTGGAAATATGCACCGCAAATAACAGGTGAAAGCAAAGTGATGGAGTTATAGAGTGAGATCAGAAGGCTCCTTTGCTTAGCACTACTTTTGCTTCATTTCGTCTGCTTGTGCCATTATATTGTGAGAGACTCTCGGTGTTATACATCAGCAATCACCTTGCAAAATGTCACTTTTATGTGGTGACTGCAAATTGAAATAATGTCACCCCAAAAAGCAACAATTTTGTTATTCTAAGTGTTCACACGGAATAAAAAAGAAATATACCTTTTTCCCCACCCTGCCATAGCCCTCCATTGCCTATAGCAGCGGTAGAATAATGCAGGAGGCACATTTACAGCTGCACTGTAGCACCTAAAACCCCAGCTCAATAACAACAGTTCCTTAATGCATTAAATATTCACTACTTGCTGAGCACAACTGGCTTATCCAATAAGTTTTCAGAGCACTAAACCAATTCATCAACCAAATCAAGTCCTCCTTGGCTGAAAAACACTATATCATCACCCACTCGAGAGCACAGCCCTGAGCTATTGAGCTGTATGAATTCAACCTGTGTTCGTGGTCTGATCGATGTTCTCCCTGGATAGTCTCCCCTGTGTAAACAATACAGTAAGTTGTTTGACTCTGCAGATGGACTCTTATTCATCACCGCTAAAGTGAAACTGTGTGAGATCAGCGGGTGGGAGCTCAGCGAATACATGCAGATGGCAATTCACAGCAAAGCAACACCATAAATGACAACTTTATTTTTACAGTCTGCTCGTAGGTTACAGAAACATAGTTTTAAAACCCCTGTTCCTTTTCATATTCACAGCAGGTAACATAAAAGCAGTCTCCAGGGCACACACTGGATTTCACATACAGTGAATTTGACCAAAGTCTTCAGACAGAAGAAAGACCAAAGTGGTCACTTCATGCTGAGATCAGTATTATGAAAAAGCCTTTGATTTGTTTTTCTTATACATACTGAGCAAAATACAAAAAGTTGAAAGCATGGCGCACAAGAGCATCTGCCAAAAAGCTACTACACATGATGATTGAGAACTTATGGGCTGAAAGGTCCAACAATCAGTTTGTTTTGTTATCATTAGTAGCCTATTTATTCAAATGTTTTTCTTCCATTTGATGTGAACACTAATGTCTTAGTCTTTGTATGACTTTTGCATTTATGCGTAGTTTTCTTAGCACATTAAAACGTTTATGCAGTGCTCCCAAACTCCAGTCGATTGTGAAATTAGAGTGGTAAAACCAACATTTCAAAAATAAATAGCAAAATTCAGTTCCATTGAAAATGGAACAGATTTGCAAAAGCTGTGATATCAGTTTTTGTTGGAATCTCTGAGGAGAGACTGCACTGCTTCAGCTCAGACACAGCAAACAACAAAAACAGAGAAAAAAACACTCCCTACAAAATAAGGTGTCTTACTATCTTATGAGTGATTCATGCTTTTCCCTGTCACAAGTAACATTCCCTGTCAGCGTCTTAGTACATTATTACAAGCAAATGAGAAAAGAGTTCATCCATCTAAAGAGAGCTGAAAAGATTATATTGTCAATAATTCAATACAATAACCAGGTAAGTTATGAAAACATGAATTTGATCTTTAAACTGTCACTAAGCAAGTAATTTTCTTTGTTCCTTTCTGAAGGTTCTCATATCTGAATCTGAAGAAGATTTTTAGGAGGAAGAGAAATGGCGCCTGCAGTTGGCGGTCCTGTCGGCTACACCCCACCCGAGGGCGGCTGGGGATGGATGGTGGTGGTCGGAGCGTTTATCTCTATTGGTTTCTCCTACGCATTTCCAAAGTCCATCACTGTGTTCTTCAAAGAGATTGAGGCGATCTTCAACGTGACCAGTAGCCAGGTGTCCTGGATCTCTTCCATCATGTTAGCTTGCATGTACGGTGGAGGTGAGTTACAACCTAAAATCAACAAGTAGACAAACTTGACATTTCACACACGAAAAAAAATTATAGATCGAGTTTTTTTTTTGGCTTTTGACTCAATTCTAAAAGATTCATAGCGTCCGTATTTCCAAGAGTGGCTTTTCAGACCGATGGTGTCGACAAAGAGGCCAAAGATTCTCACACAGTCACAGCGCAGATTAACATTTCCTGTACTGTGACAACAATATCACGATCCATCTTTGGAAGTGCTGTTGCAACGCTATCTGTCTCCAGAGCTCACAAATGGGATCTGGGGAGGGTCTGGCTTTGTATTCTCAAGCATTGTTTTCCCTTTTGCTTTGAGAGCGGGGCACCGCCAGGGGGGTTCGGCTGAGAGCCTGCACTGATGTGACATGAATGAGATGATGTCACGCAGGTCTGGTCAGTCAGGTGACGATAAAACTCCTATTCATGTGCACAATATTCGACACGAAACAAGCCCGGTTCAAAGAAACAGTCCTCATCCCACAAGACCGTCTGCTCTGAAATCAAAACACCGCCACTCTCTTTGCTCTGATGTGTGATAAAACAGGAAAAAAATGATGACTGGGGCATCTAATTTTAGAGATGTTTCCTGGAAGTTACATTATTTTGCCAGAGTAGAAAACAAAGAAAATGTGCAGAGTAGAAAAAGTATTATCCTACAAACTGCAGAAATTAAAACGGTAGTATAGGAACATTTTCTTATGAGGTTGGCATCAAATATGCGCAAAACTTCAAAACATACTGCAGTTATTGTATTTCTGTTGAATCCTATAAAGCCAAGCGGCCACACTTCTGCTATTTCGTTAACACACCAGTGTACACCAAAGGGGAACAAAGCATCTCCTCCATGTTAAGCCAACATTACTGAACAAAGTGAGTATCGTGTTCCCTGTGTAAAGGAATCAATGCTGCCTATTGTTCCGAAACACATTCTCTTTGCCAGTGGCTGCAGAATGACATGCAAGCAGTAGTTAATCTGACTTTCACTTTATATGGTGTTAGTTAACGCTTTCGTAGATAAGCTTGTTCGTTAACAGCGTTTTTCTTGGCAGCGAACTTGCGTCTTGTGATCTCATGATCCTTATACATGTTAAGGTGCTCTTCTCTTTGTTTATTAATGCAAATTATTACAAGTAAACACACAAAGGAGGGGTGGGGGGGGGGGGTACTGGCTCTGCAAAGTAATTGAGATTAAGTGAGTAAATGTTTGCACGTGCTGTGAGTGGATGTCAGTTGAGTCTGCGAGAGAGCGATTCCGAGCACGTCAGCAGGAGGAGTTCATTAACGGCCTACTGTTGCGTACCTCTGTACTCCTCCAATTTTTGATTCATTACGTTCATAATATTCTACATTGGTTTGTCTCCAACCTTTTTATCCTAAGCAACCCTCCCAGCAAAGCAGAAGGAAAGAACTCATTGTTTGTGCGGAGACTGCCTGCATTACAATTTAAAAACCCTTTGTCTTGTACCATGCTGGCAAATGAGTCTGGACAACCTCTAAACAAAAACTGTCAGTTTCCATTTAGATTCATTGTGGGGTGCAGGGATTTGGCAGGAAGGCAGGAGTGTCTTTGCGGATCCTCATACTCATTTAAGGTTGTTGTTATAAGACGGAGATGGAGATGGTGTTTTGTGACCTGAACCCTCGACGCATTCCAGCCATTTGTCCGTGGGTTATTGCAATTTTCTTGAGCTGATGTTCAAACCTGCATTTTAATAAGTCAATTTACTATTGCCTTTTTCTGAAACTTGCCAAGACAGTCCCCCAGAAAAGAAAAGCATTCAAAATAAGCTTATAGTATTTTTGTGTTGTTTTATCCCTCATATGCATCCCAGTCAAAATGTCTGCAAACACTAACACTTAACATACTTATCCAAACTGACATACTTCCAGTAATCATGTGTCAGGAATACATTAAAAAAAAAAAAAAAATCACTAGTTAGATTATTCTTTCATTGAGACTTTATTGTCGTTTTTCTGACAGATCATATTATTAATGGCACATGAACACATCTGCTGCAGTGCAGCACTGACAAAGATGATTGCAGAAGTTTCCTGTATTTGCAGAGCCTGAGCCGTCACACTGACGCCCTCTGGTGGCTGCACTGTCCAAATGATTTAACATTCAGCATCTGATACCTGTGTGTCTCTTTGTGCATTTTGATGTGTTTGCTCTTCAGGTCCCATCAGCAGCATCCTGGTGAACAAATATGGGAGTCGTCCTGTTATGATAGTCGGAGGATGCATGTCTGGAGCAGGCCTCATCGCTGCCTCTTTCTGCAACTCCGTTCAAGCACTGTACTTCTGCATTGGTGTAGTGGGAGGTACCTAATAATAACTTTCTGTATTTTCAAGATTGGTCAGATTCCTTCTTTGATCTACTGTGCACTGTTGCCATCTGGTGTTCTTAAAAAAATATAACACCAAGAATTATTTGTCCAAATGCTGTTTTAACCCTCAATTTTTTATTTTTTTTTAAAGATACTAATACTTTAAAACTGATTGTTTCAGGTTTGGGATTGTCCTTCAACCTGAATCCTGCTCTCACTATGATTGGAAAGTACTTCTACAAGAGGCGGCCTATTGCAAATGGGATCGCTATGGCTGGCAGCCCTGTGTTCCTCTCCACTCTGGCTCCAATTAACACCTGGCTGTTTGACAAGTTTGGATGGAGAGGAAGCTTTTTGATCCTGGGTGGCCTTCTCTTCAATTGCTGTGTTGCTGGTTCCCTGATGCGACCAATTGGACCGAAACCCAAACCTCCAGAGAAGACAACTGAGAGGAGGACTGTTATGCAGACTATCAATAGCTTCATTGACCTTTCTTTGTTCAAGCACCGTGGCTTTTTGCTTTATCTTACAGGCAATATTGTCATGTTTTTTGGCCTTTTTACACCTCTGGTGTTCCTCTCTAATTATGCCAAGAGTAAAGATATCCCCAAGGAAAAGGCAGCTTTTTTATTGTCCGTGCTGGCCTTTGTTGACATGGTGGCACGACCCTCTATGGGCATAGTGGCCAACACTAAGTGGATCAGGCCCAGAATACAATACTTCTTTGCCGTCTCTGTGCTGTATAATGGTATTTGTCATATTCTGGCACCAATATCTGTAGACTACAAAGGTTTTATTATCTATGCTATGTTCTTTGGGTCTGCCTTTGGCTGGCTGAGCGCAGTGCTGTTTGAGACCTTGATGGACCTCGTGGGAACTCAACGTTTCTCAAGCGCGGTCGGCCTCGTCACTATTGTGGAGTGTGGCCCTGTATTGCTGGGGCCCCCATTGCTCGGTGAGTAAAACCAGCTCATTTTGAATTCATGTTCATGTAGCTAAACCTAACAGGACCAAACAGTTCATCTAAAATACCTTTCTCTCTCTCTCTCTTTCTCTCTCTCGGTCTCTTTTTGTCTTGACAGGAAGGTTCAAAGACATCTACAATGATTACAAGTACACATACCAGAGTTGTGGGATCCTCCTCATCATTTCCAGTGTCTTCCTATTTCTAGGGATGGGACTCAACTATCGACTGCTGGCAAAAGAAAAAAAGGAGGAGGAGAGGAAGGGCAGGATGGGAGTTAGAGTAGAGAAGTCCAACAGGGACAATGCTGCCAAAGACGGTGCAGAGGCTAAGAACACAGAGGACACAGTCTAATGTTCTGTACCATGTCCGCTTACGTTTTAGTTCAATTTCGTGCAGTTGGTGGGGTGGCTATTCATGAAAAATTGATGCTTTTGTGGAACAGGCCACATCAACATTTCTGCTCTCTTTCATAATGCATTGTTTTAGGAGACTGCCATGGAAATCATTGACTCACTTGCAGTTCAATGTAAAATATTTACATGCTTACTAAATCCCTTTAAACTAATAAATATTCTACATAAAACATACCTCTTATATTCGAGCTGAGGCTGATAAATGCTTTGCTGAGACTATTCAACTTAGATGTGCCTTTTAATGCCACTTATACAATGTTATGACATTTATCTAAAATCAGGTATTATCACAATTACTTCTTCAAGGCTGCAGCACTACATTAATCCTATTCTGAGCTTGTAAAATGTATCTTAATGGACACAAGTTATTCCCCTGAAGATATACTTCATGTTATGTACCTCACTTTTCTTGAAATGTAATTTCTGAAACACATTCTTTTTAAATAAAGTTTATTCCTCACAAGGGCCTATCGGGAAATACCAATTTTCAAAGGTTTTGACAATACAGTCCAAGCCATTATAGCTTTGTTTCTTTTACAAATATATTCATACTGACTGCACAATTGTTTTGTATAACACATTTTCATGGTCCATTTTTTTATGATGGATAGCATGAATTTACGATAATAATGAAGTTGTCAAAAACTTGTGTGATATTCCCATTGAAAGAACTGTGGGTACAAAATCCTCATCAAACATGTTATCTCAATAAACAACCATTTGACAATAATATCAGAATTTACTGTCTTCAATGTTCTTCATGGATTCTGCACAGAGCATTGTCTTCCTCCTCATAAATATGCTGATATTGTTCAAAAAGGCATCACAATAAAATGTAATTTTGTGTACAGACAATTTAATGGCAATCCCTTTTTTTAAATAACCAAGACAACTGTTTACATAAAACAATAACAATTCTTTCCATAATATTAATTTTTTGCATCTCTTTATGTTCAAGTGACTGAACTTCTACATCTTCCCCTGAGATGAACCCAGCGAGCTCTAACCAGACAAATTCCAACCTTTAGCAATCCCACAAATGTTCTGAGTAGTAAAGGCTCAATTAGAGTGAGAGGCAGTTTTGGAATTTTCACAACACAGACGTGAGGTCTATATGTGTCTGTCATAATGGTGATATCAGTCTTGGTTTGCACGTGCATTCAGACCTCAATATGTCAGATTCAAACCAACCGTTAGCTCATGTGTGGCGCGCACTCTGTCATAGGTCAGCATCACAGTCTATCACCAGGTAAGAAAATAAACTTACTCTACAGAGTCACAGCGTGCTGTCTGCCTGGTTATATTTTGTGAGGATGTGTTTGCATCAGCTGTGGCTAATTTGCAATTATCAAGCTAACTAGCTTAATAGCTAACGCTAGTGTAAGCTTTCACTTGGAGATTGACTCGTGGCTTTCTTCTCACATTGTTTGTAGTATCCCTGAATTTCTCGGGGGGCGGCGGCAATAGCAGCTTCTTACCGTGTCTTTTCAGACTGGAGAGAGGCCGTGCTTTTTTGCTTCAAGCTGTGGATGCCTCCCAGGGTGAATAACGGAGAGAAACCAGCAGACAGACTCCAGGAAGCAGCTGAGGACTGCAGTGACTTGTCCAATATGCAGCAGCTGGTAAGTCACATTATTAAATCCTCCATGTTAAATGTAGGTGACTACATACATAGACATTGACAGTTTAATACAGCACACTGCGGAAGAATTTAATTATAACTCAGGAAAATGGCCTGAACTGTATATATAAAGACACGTTGAGGTTTATTGCTCTTTTTTTTCACCAAGGTTACAGCAAATATCATGAAAAAGAGAAAACCTTGTCTTTTTCAAATACAAGCATGGTTGCACCAACTTAACCAACCAGGACAGGTAGGTTTTTTTGATAAAATAATTTTAAAAACTACAGCTGCATGATTCCAGACCAAACACAGGTTTATATCCAAATTGGCCCTCAATTTCCATCTGTTTTGTTTCCTCAAAAGATTTCCCCACAATGAAAGTTATTGCAGCAATGAAAAAAAAAGAGGTAATATCTTAAATGGAAAACAGCAGTAGAATTTGCTTGGCATCTGGAGGTTTATTATTTATTTTCAATGTGCTTGTCATTGCGAATGTCTCTCAGAATAACTACACTTTCGGTCAAGTTTACTCTAAGCTGTTTGATGAGGTGGAGATGACAAAGAGTTGGAAGGTCAAAGTTGACTCTGACATTGTGCAAAAGGACAGGAGGCTGCAAGATAACACCAAAACAATTGAAAGGCAGCTCAAAGTCATCCGAGAGTTACAGGTTCGTAGCTCGGTGACTACATTGCTTTCTCTGGCTGACGCTCAATCTTAGCATCTGTCTTTGAATACAGGTATTACAGGAACATAGAGTGAATATCTTTGTGTGTATGTTTTATTTTTTTCAGTTTGATAATGAAAGTCTGAGCACAAAGCTGCTGGAACAGTGTAGTGAAAATGAGGATTTAAGGAACAAGTATGGTTTTATTTGAGTGTTCTTTAAGGCAAACCTCTTGTGCTCTGTAAAAGTCAGCAAAACATGATCATCCTGTTCAAATATTCAACCTGTTATATTTATATAAGATGTTAATTATATTTTTTTAAATACAGAAACAACACATCAAGCACATGGTGTAGTATGCTTAATGAAACATTTCAACAGTCAGCCGAGAAAATGCATTTATGTGAGTAAAATATATCAGATGCTACTAAATTAACCAGTTTGGAATGTGCAGAAACATTTTGTAACAGTTTTTATGTATTTCAGTTGAATCTGAAAGAAAACAAACTCACCAATTCTTTGTGGAGAGCGTTGACAGTATTCAGGTGAAATGTAACTAAATCACAGTCATAGTGTTGTATGGGTAAAACACTTGGTTGGGTGTTTGATCTTTTGACTACGTGCTTCTTTTTTCAGAAACTAATTGCAGCATTTGACAACCTTCGTGTTAACGCAAAAGACAATCAACAACAAATACACAAAGGTACATAACTTTTTTTTTTTAGAATTTTAGAATATTTTAATAGTAGCTTGAAGGCATAGACAGTTTCTCCTGACGAATCACAAACAAGAACACAGTAGTGTGAAAATGTCAGAGAACATGTCCACTAACAATAGAGCTGGTTTTATAATGTTTTAAGTCAAAGAGAACTTGCTGCTTTATGAAGACGTAAAAGAAAAATATCCGAAAGACTGAAAATGATGTGACCAAAGGGACATGTCAGTCCAAGCTGTGTCCGCTAATTAGCATCACAGGTGTCTACAATCTTGTAATTAGTCAGTGGGCTCAAATATAGTGCGACAGGTAGTCGCTGTGCTTTTTGGTGACGTGAAGTGTACCACACTCAAGATGGACCAAAGGAAGCAAAAGAAAGAGTTGTCTCAGAAGATTAGAAAGAAAATTATAGATAAGCATGTTAAAGGTACAGGCTATGAGACCATCTCCAAGCAGTTTGATGTTCCTGTGACTACAGTTGCACATATTATTCAGAAATTCAAGATTCATTCACTGTAGCCAACCTTCGTGGACGTGGCCGCAGGAGGAAAATTGATGACAAATCAAAGAGACGGACAATACGAAAAGCAACAGAAGAGCCCAGAAAAACTTCTAAAGAGATTAAAGGTGAAGTTCAAGCTGAAGGAACATCAGTGTCAGATCACACCACCTGTTTTTGTTTGAACCAAAGTGGACTTCATGGGAGACGACCAAGGAGGACACCATTGTTAAAAATAAATCATAAAAAAGCCAGACTGGAATTTGCCAAACTACATGCTGACAAGCCACAAAGCTTCTGGGGGAATGTCCTATGGACAGATGAGACAAACATGGAAGTTTTTGCCAAGGCACCTCAGCTCTATGATCACAGAGGGAAAATGGGGTATTTTCACAGCTTCACTACTTCCTGAAAATAGCTGTGCACATTCATTTCCTGTCTTGCATTATTGGCCAAACTGATTAATCCAGGTGTGTCTTGTTTAGACTGCTGCAACAAGACACACCTGGATTAATCATTTTGGCCAATAATGCAAGACAGGAAATGAATGTGCACAGCTATTTTCAGGAAGTAGTGGAGCTGTGAAAATGGCCCATTGAATCATATCAAGACAAGAAAACCGTCCCTACTGTGAAACATGGAGGAGGCTCTGTTATGCTCTGGGGCTGCTTTGCTGCATCTGGCACAGGGTGTCTTGAATCTGTGCAGGATACAATGACATCTCAAGACAATCAAGGGATTTTAGAGAGAAATGTGTTGTCCAGTGTCAGAAAGCTTGGTCTCAGTCACAGGTCATGGGTCTTGCAACAGGACAATAACCCAAAACACACAACTAAAAACACCCAAGAATGGTTAAGAGGAAAACATTGGACTATTCTCAAGTGGCCTTCTACTAGCCCTGACCTAAATCCTATCAAACATCTTTGGAAGGAGCTTAAACATGCCATATGTAAAAGGCACTCTTCCAACCTGAGGCAACTGGAGCAGTTTGCTCATGAGAGTGGCCCAAAATACCTGCTGAAAGGTGCAGAAGTCTCATTGATAGTTACAGGAATCAGTTGATTGCAGTGATTGCCTCAAAAGGTTGTGCAACTAAATATTAAGTTAAGGGTACCATCATTTTTGTCCAGGCTTGTTTCATGAGTTTCATTTTTTAAAATAATTCTGTTGAAGCATGGTTGACAAGCAATACCTGACTTTCATTGGTTAAATTTCATAGATTTTTTATTTATTACTACTTTTGTCAGATTTAAGTTGTTTCTCTGACCACTGTGAATTTTTCTTTCATTAAACCAAGGGTACCAACAGCCACGTGTGTGCATATTTTGTTTGATGCAAGCTCGTGAAAAAATGTTTCACTGCACAGGAGAGGCCAACGAGCAGGCCACAAAGAAAGATATGCTGATCAATACCCTTAAGGATGAGCTGGTAAGGATTATTTTATTGCTCAGAATAATAATGCTTTCAATCAACCATTAAATATCGCAAGAGTACAAAAGATGACAGTTTTGTGTAATTTTTAGGACTTAAAATCAAAATGCATTGAATCCATTGAGGCCAAGATTGATGCCACTAAAGGCACTTTGAGCTGAGCTCTCAAAGAAAACTGAGGAAATTCAGTCGTTGCAGGTAACACACGTCTGTTTTTAAAATAAGATAGAGAAGCAGAATCTAATGTGAACTCTTAACATGTTAACATGTTGAGCAGAGCAACATCTTGTTGGATTCTCCACACCAAAAGTTAACATTTCTGTATGACTGCCAAACCTGAACCTTATGTGAGTGAGGAGAAAGCAGCAGAGCTCAAAAAATAATGGGTAAGATTGGAAAAAGAAAACCTGGATTTACGGTGAGTTTACACGTTTCACACCTAAAAACATGACGATCTGCATTTTTTTTAGCCTCATACATCTGCATCTTTCTGTTAATAAGAGAGGAGTCAGATTCTGCTAAAGTGCAAATCAAAGCAGCATTTTTTAGAAACCGAAGCTGTCCTGAAGAAAATTGAGAAAAATGTAAGAATGCTTACAAATTAGATTTCTCCAAGGCTTTAAAATATGCCTCACGTGAAAGTGTGAAGTAAGGATGCCTCCTGTCTGTGCCAATGCTCATTTTGCCTTCAGATTAAGAGTCTTTGCAAAGAGTCCCAGAACTTACAAAGACTAAAAGATGAAGACCTTCAGAAAGTATGAAAGGATCTTGAAGCAAAGTCAGCCTTTGCTGCAGAGCTTCAGAAAGAGGTCACTTCTGTCATTTAGCCTTTTATGACAAATGTTTACAGCTTCTCTGAATGGAGAAAAAAAAAAACCTTTCTGTTGCAGGTGCAAGAGCTCAAGTTATCAGCAGCAGAGGCTATAAAGCAGAAGGAAGACACAGAACTCAAATGTCAGCACAAAATAGCACATGTGCTGGCTCTGATGGATAAACATCAGGTACGACCATCATCAGTATCTCATACTGTCACAAGTGGTCTTGCTAAATGCTGTTTGGAAGGAACTTGAACTGTGTTTCCTAGAGCCAGTGTGACTTAAAGGTGCTGTAGGCAGGATTTTGCTAGTCAATGCTAATTTTTCTGTGTTTTCTTTGGATTAAATGTTAGAGTATCCATTGATAATCCTTTAGGAGTGTAGCATAATTGCACTACCGCGAGGGCGCAGCGTTTCCAATCTGTCTCTGTTCTGAGCTGAAAAGGAATCTTGACAGCTCCAGGTATCTTTGACCAATCAGAAGAGCCCCTGAGGCTCTAACCATGATTGGTCGAGGGGCATTCGTCGCAAGTTCTTGTGGGAGGGGCTTAACTTGCTTAAGGGCGTGATGTCAGAGAAAACAGGACAGGATTGGCTGTGCTGGGTTTCAAATCGCCATCTTAGATGGGTCACATCACCATCTTGATGGCGGAGATGCCGAATCCTGCCTACAGCACCTTTAATGGTTGAAGAAAAAAAGGCCGAGCTTGATGTGAACAAGAACTCGCTGGTGTAATGATATCTAAAAAAAAAATCAGTGTATCAACGTTTTAAAATGATTATAAAAATTATAGATAAAAGTTATATCCTTCACTTTTCAAAGCATATTTATTTAAACACAGGAGTTGGAAATATCAAAGCTCAAGTTACAAAATGATGAGTTGAATCAAAAACTGAAGATGGAAAAAGCAGATAAGGTATGTGTTTATCTAAATCAACAACATCCTTATTGTTTTACTCAGAGTTTGTGTGACACCTTCTCTGACAAAAATCGTATCTATTTTTACTTCCAGGAAAATTTAGAGAAGGAGCTTACTGACTTGAAGGAGGAGTTGGCTATGAAAATCAGTGAGCTGTCACAGGCAAAAAACAAGCAGGTATAGCCAAGTCAGCACATAGCATTCCGCTGACTCTTTTGTTTTTTCATCATTTGTGCTATGACAAGAATTAATTTTTAATATTGTAGTCCAGCACTTTTAACAGCAAACAAGAGGGACGTTCAGCGACTCCAGGAGAAAGCTCTTCAAAGAGTCAGACGTTTGGCTTCTCCGTCACCTGGAAAACTCCGTCCTGCCGCAAAGATGAACGGCTGACTGCAGTTATTAAGAAAGCTGTAAGTTTCTCCTACCAATGCTCATTATCTTTCTCCTCAGATGTGAAGCTAAGTTAGAGATGACAAGATGAAGTCATTAGGTGTTTGCATCATATTTACCATTAGTTTTACTCTGAAGATTTTTTTGGGATGAAGATTAAACATTCATCAGAATCACTGTGGACGTTATTGTTTATAAAGCTGACATTGTTGGCCCTTCACAAAAAAATGTGATTGCTAAGAGGTGAAGGACGTGCTCTGTAGCGTGTGCGTGCAAGAGATGGACTAAAATGCTCCATACATTGAAATAAAGTAGCCTATGTGGTTTTCAGTAGTTTTTATTTTACAAAAGAATAAGTCAAATCAATCATTTTGTAAATTGAGTCTCCTTTAAAGAACTAAGATCTCAGCTTCTCTTCTGCCATGTGACGCAGCAGTTCATGTACAAGACGCTGCTAGTGAATGCAACATGAGGCCACTCCCAAAGGATTTCCACAAAATGTTGCTCAGACGATTTTAAGTTGCCAGGAAATGATTAACTGAGATAGCAATCCTTCTCTTCTGTCCTTAAGGGAACTCCCATTGAATCTGTTAGAAATCCCTCTGGAACACCGAAGGCCAAGGTACACAGCTACTTCATCTGATAAACTACATTTTCCCTGTTCATAATGAAAACCACAACTGTGACCTGAACCATTATCAGATATGGCTGCAATGCTGACTGACCATAACTTTATATTGTAGCACCTTCACAGTGAAGACATGAGAACTCCAGGAACTGTGACAAACACGGTTGGCGGAGCATCAAAAATCAAAGTAACCTCCTCAGATTTGATTAAATAATAGATGATGTGAAGATCTTCTGTACTGATTGACTAACCAAATTGCTCTTGCAGGCCTACAGAGTAAGGACTCCATCTTCTGCTGAAAAGACGTCAGTGTGAGGAAAGAGCACCGCTGATCTGGAACCAAAGTTGGACATCTCGAATGAAATCAATCCCCCAGTGAGTGATCGTTTTATTCGTTGTTGATGCATCTGTAAGAAATATGCCATAAACCGTTGTGGTATTATGACTTTTTTTTGTTTCTGCAAAACTCCTGGAAGGGATACAGCTTTATCTTCTGTTTCTTGTCTTTGCAAGAGTTTTGATAAAGCTCACACACCCACTTTTTCTGCTCCACACTGCAAAGTCAATATCTTTAAAAAGGTAACAGGTCATCAGTCGCGCATCGCAGATGATATTTAATCCCTATGTTACAGTTGATTAAATAAGCACTGGCCACTTTCATTTAAAACATATTTCTCTTCCTCTTTTCTGTCTGAGTCCAGCTAATAATAAATCACAAAGCAACTCCTTGAAGCTGGCTGCAATAAAAAAGAATGAGAGCTGCTGGTTGGACTGCTGTAACAAAAAAAGGAAGAGGACCAATGAGAAGATCTTTGCCTGAGCAGGTCTATTTCATGCCATGCGTACGAGACTGACAATGTTGGTATTAAGATTAGACAGTTATGTGTTATAGTCCTAATAACTTAATATGTATAGATTACATTGTTTGGGCTTAAAGGGATCAAAAACAAGAAGTAAATGAACATGCATAGTGAGTCTTAAATTAAACTGGTTCTGTGACAATACCGTAAGCTCATTGTTATTGTTCTAACTCTTTAATGAATCAGTATGCATCGGAAGTCTTCAGTTAATCAGCTTCTACGACAATGCCAAAAGTTCATTGTTGTTGTTATCAACATGCAAAGGAACTTGTGCCCAGTATTACTCATCCACTCATGGATGAGTAATACTATAATGCATACATACATCATATAATAATAATACATCAGGGTCCATACTCATCATGGACCCTGATGAGTATGGTTTTGCTTTCTGAAGCTGAAGTTGTGGAAACAAGGAGATAAATGTGGAATAATAGGGTACCTGTGCAGTTCACAGTGGCCTGGTTTGCCTCTGTTGTCGGTTTAATGTGTTGTTCAGCATTGTCATTTTTATTACAGAAGACCAGGTGGTTGAGTCAGAAATGTGAAAATAAGGCTCTCAGTTGAACTTTGCTGCTGGTGGCTTGGTATACTGTGTCGTGACCTCAGTCGTATTTGAAATAGCGGTTGCGTTTACTGAAGAGTTATATGAAGTCCACGCTGTTGACACAGGTTAGGTTAAAAAGTAGAAGTTGCTGTTGGAGAGGTTATGTTGTAGTTCTCATTTGCTGTTTGTGCCAGAGGAAAAAGATTGAGGACGCATCAAGACAAGACAGAAACAGTTGTATTTTTCTGAGCAAAATCCCGTTGAGAAAAAAATAATTCAGTGAACAACTACTTGTTTATTGTGAAACATCAGCATGAATAGATTAATTTACTTTTCCCTTATAGGCAGTGTTCAGGTTTGGTCAGAAGTTTGTGTGTGTACAGTTTACACCCTCAGGTGCCTCCTGTGAAAATTTTATTAGGAACTTGACTAACCAGGTCACATTTCAAAAAGGTTTGTCCGAACTCATCTACGTCGTAGTTGCAGGTAAACGTTGGCACGGCAGGGCTTTGTAAATTTTCTCAATTGTCTGTTGTCACGGAGACAAAGCACAAAGCTACAAACGAGTCCAAAGCTCAGTCATTCTGCTCATGTAGTCAGGAATTTAATGCTTACGAGAAAAATAGCTAAAGCTGTAACTACACAATGAAGAACCTTTTTTTTTTTGCCATGTCTCTCTATTCTTTGTCGCTTCCCTTCACTTATCCATTCACTGACACTCCCTGTGCTCAGTGTGTCTTTCTGTGTGTGTTGCCATGCCAGGCTTGAACTTTGTGCCAAAAAAATTATTGACAAATACAAATTACTTGCAATTAGGACAGGCAAGTCATACAAAGGGAACTATATCCATACAAAAACATCAGGTGAATAAACAACCGGCTGCTGTTCTTTCAAAATAGTAATGTAATCATACATACTGTTAAACAAAATCCAACAACAACATTCCAGTGTGCTTCCGTGTGCATCGCTTTAAAATAAAGTACAATGTTCATGTAGAAATTAAGTGGTATCAGCAAGAACAAGTGAACAAAGGGCAATTAAAGTGAAACAATTGCACCCCATCACCGGCAAACAGGAAATGGGAGTAGCTCAATCATTGTGGAAGAGACCATGGAATGACCTTGTGCTATTTTCAGGTTGCTACACAAAACAAAATTAATTTTATTTGCGCAACATTTCCCTTTATTGCTTCCTTCTGTGTTGTTTTTCCGTGAGCAGCGTGTGTAAGTTTATCATTAGCAATTATATATTTTAATACTAATATATGAATTAGAATTAGAATTTCATCAACAAGTGTGATATACACATCAATATAAATAAGTTGATGGTGGGGTTACTGTTGTTTCTGCTTTGTAGTTTGAATAGATGCATTATAATTTAGTACTTTTTCCGACATTTGTGGTCGACTCTTCGAAGTCCACATATGCTGAGTTGGTTTTTCCCAGATTGATGTCTTGAGCGGCTTTTTCTGGAATGTCCGACTCCTGCAGTGGTTTAAAAATATAACATGAGCTTTATAAAGGGGCCAGAGTGCTCATAGTTTGATAAATAACAAGATGTTGGGTGAACAACTTACCTTTGATTTAGTGCAAAAGTTAAAGCAGAATAAATCACTTTTCCTCACAAACAAGTCTGAGCTCTGCTCATCTTGCTTGAGCCCACCTGTGAAAAACAGAAACGCAAATCCCTCGTCATTGTAGCAGGGATGACGTGTGTTTCCAGTGACAACAGAGGTCAGAAAGTTGTAACTCACCTGTGAAAATGCTCACCAGTAGACCACTCGCCATTGTGACCAGTGTGGCCAACAAGGCAAAGTAGAGGTAGGACAGGGAGTACCAGGAGTCTGCCAGAGCTGGCCTCACACTGACACAGAAAAAACCTCATTTACCAACTTCTCCAAGTCCTCAGAAAGTCCGTTTTTCAGAATTGAGCCAGCCAGAATTTAAAGATTGTGCGGTTGACTGATAGCAGGTCTGTTTTATGTGAATTACTTACTCATCCGGGGTGGTCAGAGTCACTGGGCTGGTCGGAGGAACCACTGTGGTGAAATTTAGCCTGTTGGTGCAGTTGGCGGTGCTTAATGGAAGAGGGTTTGTCTTGTCAGCAGTTGGTGGGTAAAGCTGGGCTCCGATCCCGACCCACAGTGTCACCGCCAGTCCAGTGATCAAACCTGCAATGGCTCCCTGTAGAGTAAATAGAACTGCAGTTAGCTACATGCCTCAATGTTGTTTTAGATACTTGCAAGATACCACTGTGCTAATGTTTGACACATTAGAATGAAAATACTCACTTTTGAATTTGCTGTTCGGAAAAGCATGCCCAGAAGATAAAGTCCAAGTAGAGGCCCACCGATCATGCCAAATATAGAAAGAGCGGCCTGGAAATAAAATTAGTGCATTTCATGTCATTCGGCTCATGATGGTGCTGTTGAGCAATAAATGGCTGCAGGGTTGTGCAGTCAAAGAAAGTCACCTGCAGAACGCTTCCCATCAGCGAGGCCACTCCAGCCATACCGATGCACACACCCCCAAAAAACACACCTGAAAGTTAATAAGTCAACATGATTAAACAAGAACAGCTGTGAAACTTCCAGTATTAATTTCAGTTTTAACTCCAAAGATATATATGTATATCTTGCCTCTCGAGCAGGGGTTTGAACTGATTTTCACTTATCTCAAGTTGTTTCACAACACAACAAAAAAATAAACAAAATCATTTCATTGTCTTATCAAAAAAGACAAAAAAGAGCTATTTCAACAATATTTCAATAAAGTGTCACAGATACTTGTTCTAGTGAATCCCACCCGTCTCTTTGGTGTGACTTTGGAAAAGGATGGTCTTGCTTTTAGCTGCTCCACAGATCTCTTTTTTGTCATTTCTTACATTTTTGCACTGCGGGAGAGTCAGACTTTGCCATGGGCTGGTTTGTGGGAAGCAATATTCACACCCCTGCTGTTTGGTGTGAGTGTAAGAACATGCTACTTTTGGGTTGTGACACAAATTACAGAGCTGTTCTGTCAATTATCTAGATTAAGCTGCAGAATTCTCCTCACAGGGAATGAGATTGGAGCTTTCAACTTTCAGTATACTTTGTAAATTCAGTTAAAGGAGCCATCATGATCCGGTGTGTGCATTTACTGCCCTGTAATTCTCCCACAAGGACTAATACTTAATATTTTTCATTAACCTGGGTTCAAAGAGGTCTTGCCTGGCATACGATTGACATACAGATCTTGATAATTTAATTGCTGTTGTTTTGCTGTTGAGCCAACAACAACTGGGAGAATGTCATGACTCAGGTGTAGGAAAAGGAAGCATTTTAATGACCATCTTATAATAACAAGATAAGATAACGTGTATGTTGGTGTCTACTTAAGTCTTCTGATCTTCGAGTTGGAAAGGTACATTGAGTTTTTACTGTTCATGATAAAATGTGTTCCGCTAACTCAGACTACACCAAGAAGCACGTTTGTTTTGCTGTTAATACAGAAGATGTCTTGTGGCAAACAGATAAGGAAGAACATATCTCTTTTTTTTATGCTTAATATTATAAAGTCAGATCACTCTTTGTGTTCATGGAAGAGCTTCAGTGAAAGCATGTTTTTCCTACTTACTCAGTCCCATGTTCATCCAGGTCACCTGTTTGGTTGTTAAGGGTTTGACATTTGGAAAAATGAAGTCTTCCACTGTCACAGCGACGAGGGCGTTAATGCTGGAAGACACCGTGCTGAAAAACAGACAACATTAAGCTTTTAGACTCTTATTTTTTTTATTTATTCATTGATTCAACCTTTATTTAACCAGGAAAGTCCCATTGAGATTAAAAACCTCTTTTTCAAGGGAGTCCTGGGGGTTACGAAGTTACAATTTCAAATACACAGTGTTAGAAATTACAAATAACATTAAGAAAAACACTTGCACATAAAAGATAATGTCTCAAGATCTCTCAATCTTGTTTTAAAAGAGCTCAAGGGAATGAGTTCAGTCAGTTCGCAGTCCTTTTGCAGCTTGTATGTGGAGCTGAATATGCAAAGGCTCTTTTTCTGAGTTCTGTGCGGGCAAATGGAACAGAAATAATCATTTGAGCGCAGACAATGAGAGTCAACATTTCTCTGTGTGACTAAGTTGCAGATGTAGGAGGGCAACAGACCAAGCATGGCCTTATAGATGAACGTATACCAATGTTCAAGTCTCCTAGTGGACAAGGAAGGCCATCCCACAAGAGAGTACAAGTCACACTGATGGGTCTCGGCTTTACAGTTCGTAATAAATCTTAGAGAGGCATGATAAGGACTGTCTATCCAGTGAAGACATTGAGCAGAAGCATCCATATAAAGCAAATCTCCATAATCTAAAACTGATAAAAATGTTGCCGTGACAGAACAGAGCAATGAAAATGTGGATTTCAAATAAAAAGATTTCCTCCTTTGTGTAGCTGAGTCAGTTTTTCTCAGTCTGCAGCAAAGTCCAAGTCTGCTGGTTTTCTTGATGATTACAGAGTCTCTAACATTCTTAACTCAAAGTTTGGTGAGCTATTTTGTTGTTGTTTCAGGCCTCACCTCAGTGTGCCGCTGTATGCTGCCGCCACAAACAGACCAGGAACTCCAGGATAGTCCTCCAGGATGTCCATCACAAGGTAAGGCAGCAGCTGGGTGAAACATGGAAACCATGTTACTGTTAACCGTGACCGCGGTCTAGAGGTATTTAAAGTTTTCAGATTCTTGTAATTCATTTAACTCTAATTCTCTAGCAGTATTTCTTTTTCAGGATATGTTCACTTTAATTAGGATTTTAAGTTTTCAAAATAAACTAATTACTGACAATATGCAGATTCTGTTGCAACATTGCATATGGAATCTTTACAAAGTCCAATTTGGGTTTAACATTTAATGGCTGAGACAATGCCGCCTTGGAAATGCGATCATTGTAGATACATTGCTGCTTTTCCCAGCACGCGTCCTACAACAAAAAATGAAAACTAAACAGGGGAAAGACATCAGCACTAATATTTTGAGTTTGAAACCTTTCATAATTACAAATTTTACTGACAGGACTGAAAGTGAACTAGACTGACAGACATATCCACACCCATGGCTTTGTTGGGGGAAATGCTGTGGGCTATTGCTCTGATAAGATGAGAAATGGCCAACACCTGTCTTTTGATGAATTCAATTCTATGTGTATGTATTCAGTACATCTCAAAGTCTGTTTTTTTTTTTAACTTCAGTAGGTGGTTAGGGTAAGGAATCAGTGCCTCAACTTTAATCTTTTTTTTTTTTTTAACAAATGTATCTGAATCTGCCTCATTGAAGAAGGTGCACTCTTTCTTCAAAATGCAGCTGTATTCACCTGGTCAGAGGTATTCACATCACCGTTTGAGAGTGGATCACAGTTCTTGTAAATTGAGTACATTGTGAGGCCAGAGAACACAGCCAGACTCACAGTTGCCCACAAGCCAACCATGTTGACATACAAAGACCTAAGAGATGAAAGAAGATGTTAGAGGAGTCAGTGCAGGAAGCAAGATTTCAGCCAGGAAACTGTCATTGGTAGCGCTCTTACATTTTGGCATGTCCCAGTGTTTTACATGAGATGTAGCGCTGCACCTGGGACTGATTAATGGAATAGATGGACGCCCACATTATACTGCCACCAATCACTATGGTCCAGAAGGTGTGTCTTTTCAGAGGATCTGGGTCAAAGCTGTGGAGAAAAGGTCAGAAATATGAAAGACTGCTGAAGGTGATTTGGGTACATGTTTCTGACAAGTTTCATGGCCTTTTTATGGGAATTAATAATGTTTATATTCCTAATTTTTAGCTTTCATGATTACTTTATGCAATAACTTTGACTGTTAATTTTTTCATGGGATTAAGGAAACAATGCAACTGTCTTTTTGATTAGATTGATACAGATCTGCTTTTACACTTACTTAAATGCTTTGAAGTCACATTTACATGGGCCCCAAAAGTCCTCCTTATAGTCGGATTATGCAGTGAAGCGGATTGTGAATGTTTCATATAAACACCCGAGTGGATCGGCTTCACTCAGAGCGGATTTTATTTCGGATCCGATTGTAAAAGGTAGTCTACACCGATCGCTAATCCGCTCTGTGCCTAATATAAACAACGTTTGACAGTGGAGCGGATTAAACGGGGATTTTTCGTTCCATGCATGCGTTCCCTCGTATGTAGTGATTTGCAAAGTAAACAGGAAGCAGGAAAGTCGAAAACAAGCAGACGAACTCAGCACTGGTTGAGAAACACTTTTTTTAATAAAAACCCTGACAGAACAAATACTGGAGAGGAGAGATGGATGCAAATCGCTCTACAGTGAGTTGTTGAAAGCGCTCTTTGGTTGACTACCAGCGGAATGCCCGGCAGGTGTTTTGGATAACCTGGTTCCCATGTTAACGACTGAAGGATTTCTGTCAACACATGCTGGTAACAGCAGATGTTAAAATAAGACTCACAAAAGGCACTGAACTTGTGAATTACTGTACTCTACTGTAGATAACCGACGTTCGGTAAAACAATCACAAGTTTCAGTCGGGCTTTCGACATCTGTTGGTCACAAGTTAACAGGGAAACCAGTTAATTCGAAACATCAGCAGGTGGACCGGAGCCTTGCAGCTGACTGGTGCATAATACCTGCTGCTCGGCAGGGTGGGACTCCGGCCAGGGGAGCACTCGCTCTTTCGGCAGCATATCCAACAGATAAAAACACATTGCAGGGTGCTGAGGACCGTTGGCTGCAAAGCTAAAGATCAGGACCTGAAAATTCCGTGACAGACTCTGTGCGCATGTCACAGACATGTCGTCCATTTTGGAGGACACCTTATAATCCGCTTCAGCTGGGGCCATTGTAAATGAGGTTTAAACGTGGATTGCAAAGACGTTCAATTATCAGATTAATTTTCAATCACATTGAAAAAAACACATGTAAAATCCGATTCGAAATATAATCCGCTCTGAGTGAAGCAGATCCACTCAGGTGTTTATATGACACATTACAATTTGCTTCATGGTGTAATCCGATTATAAGGAGGATTTTTTGGCCTATGTAAATGTGGCCATTAATTATTTTGTGGGATTAAAGAAACAATGCAACTGTGTTTCTGATTGGATTGATACAGATCTGCTTTTACACTTACTCAAATGCTTCGAGTCGGCCTCCGATTCTAGCATCTTCCCATATTTGTCCAAGTCCTCCCTGCAGCACGGCACCCCTCGCTATGACTGCCACAAAGCCTGCCAGCATGATCACCATCTGCAGGACATCTGTCCAGATCACTGCTTTCAGACCACCCTGAAACAATATCCAGCTCAGACTCAGCTCCACCTTCAAGTACTTTGCAATAATATTTCCAATTTAGTACTTGATGATTCAGAAAATAACTTCACAAATGAGCTAACAGTTTAACAAACTCAAACTAAATTACAATATAAAATTCACCTCTGTTTCAGATAAAAAACACAATAACTGGTTTCTCATAGTGTGAAACAAATATATTTAAAGGATTTCAGACTGTGTTCATACATCACCTTATTTTAAAATTAATATGTAAAGTACATTTTGAAATGAGACAGTCCCTACCAGAGTGCAGTAAACGATGCACACCACTCCTGTGGCCACCAGCACTCCCCACAGATGAAGTCCAGTTACTGTATAATAAAAAAAAAAAAACAGTCCAAAAGTTATATAACTGACAAAACTTTTTTTTCACAGATTTCACAAGAACATTTAAGCATACATAACTTTAAAAATTTCTCAGACTTAAATGTTTAAGTTGTTGTAAACTTAATTATTGTACAGAGCCCTTAAAAGGGGCATCAATTTTTATTTATTTTTTTTTTTTTAGGGCGTTTGCGTGCTCCCTTAAAACTTTACACGTAAGCGACTTTACATGTGCACGTAAAACTTAAGGAAGCGCATAAAGTTTAACCTAAAGTTGTTTACGTGAGCATTTAAAACTTGTAAGGGAGCACGTACAACTCAGCTCCCGTCCATAACGCTCCCGTCCGTGCGGATCCCTCCAGCGCATCTAAAGTCACTCCATCGGCCAGTGCCAGTTTGTATAAAACTGCACAGGTCAAAATAAAGTCACACACCGTTTTGGGGCTGAACAGCAGTGTTTGCCCCACTGAGTCTGAGCGTCTGAAGCTCTGCAGCAGCGTGTGCGTCTTTGCGAATTGTTAAAACAGCTCTCTCCGTGGAAGGATGGACCAGCGGAGTTATTGAAAGTTAAAAATCCTTCATTAATCCCACAAGAGGAAATTTTATTAAATATTCTGTAAGAGCAATATTTTATTTTTTATTATCTTACTTTTTAATCTGTACTGAATATGTGCTGCTTATGTTTTATGACATGTTTGAGGTTTGCTTTATAATTATTTTCATGCTCCGCCAGGTTATTCTGTGCTGCACCGCAAATCCACACTGACTCAAACTTGCTCCACGATGTCAGACCTGTTGTGAGATTTAATCTTTCCATACGATCACGATCACATTGATAAATAGAACATAATAGAATAGACTTTATCTCACCATGGAGAAATTTACAGTTACAGAGGCTTGTAGAACACGCATGGGGGTGCAAAAAAGCGATGAAATGTGCAAATGAAGAATAAGAATAAGTAAGAATGTGAATCTTAAAGGTGTATTAAGGAGTTTGCACATTTTATGCGAAACAGCGCCCCCTGCAGGCCTTGGGCGTAATGCAGCTTAGTGAAAAACTGGTGCCTGTGGCTCGCGTGCACGGAAGAGAGGAACTCCTTCCTTGTTCTTTTAGTAGCGCTCGAGTAAGATTTAAGTTTCTTTTACCTGGTGGAGTCTGTGCTGGAGTTGTGGCAGTGCTAGAAGCCAGTCTTTTCTTACTTTCTGGAAGATCCTGCTCAGTTGTTGCTCACTAAGCATCTGGCGGAGTGATGGCGGGCAAAACGAAACTTAATCAGGCCAGCCTGAGCGTGCATTTCGTCATTCCTTTCAAATTCTCTCCAAAAAAATTCTGGTGCCGAAGTGGCACTGCAACTTTCAAGTGACAATTTAGCGCTGTTAGAGGTACTTGTAATGAATATGTGAGAGCACATTGTACACATCATTAAAAATGTGTAACATGTTTATGGTGGAAAATAAGTATTTTTGAAGTTGAAAAACTCCTTAATGTACCTTTAAGAATAACAGCAGAATTCTAAAAGAAGCTCTAAGTTTATATATAACATAAATCTTAAAATATAACAGGAGCTATAATATATACAAATATGCACAAATGCTGATCTCATCTTTCATAGGGCCGTAGACCCTTATGTCACTGTATGATCGTTCAGGTGTCTTTATCGGTGGCGCTACAGCCAGATGGCTTCACAGGCTCACTTTTCAAAGTAAGCTTCGGTCCTGGTTTGTTTGCTGTGGCGCTCTGGTGCATGCGTATACCGGTTCAACAGCAGTACGGGCATCGCGGTCTCAAAATTTGGGCTGTGCACAGCGGACATGAGCATTAAAAGTTTTATGTTTTTTTGCACATAAACAACTATACGCACGAGTAAAACTGTCCCTTTCGAGGCTCCGCACTATTGCATAATCTGTTACACAAAAACATTTTGAGTTTGGTGAGCTTGCCAGGGTTTACAGTGAAGATAAAGAGATTCAAATAGTTTTAACTTTACGTCTAACAAGAAAAATCATTGAATGCTTTAGCTTGAACAGTGTGATGCAGGTCACTTTGACCATTAACTGAAGCTTAAAAACATGTCGTTGAGTTTTTTTGTGTTTTGACTCACTTTGATTGAGTGCCAGTGCTGGAGCATAGATGACTAACCCGGTGTACAGAGCCTGGAAAGAGACGTCTCCATTAGTTGATTAGATGGAAACACAATAAGCATTTGATTCACATTGATGCTTTCTGAGAAGTGCTATCAGGAATCAGTTTTGCATAAAGTCAAAAAGCAAAAAAGACTGTCGGTGTCACTGTTACCATTTTAATCATTTTTGATGGTTGTCCTTTTGACGGTGTACTTGTTGGAATTACAGAGGTAAATTTTCAAACTTTTATACAAAAGTGTGTTGTTACCGTCTGTGCGATGTACATTGACGTCCCAATAATCCGAACAGGTCGGCTGAAGCGCATCTCAAGATACTGGAGTTTAAGAAAGAAAACAGGAAAAAAAATGACTTTAATTAAAAAAGACAACTTGCTCTACATTTTCAAGGCATTGTGCACTATATTTGCAAGACATAAAATGTCTTTAAAAAAGAATTTCCTTACTACTGTCAAATCAGTCACTCTATAAATTTTTAAGAGCCTTGTAATGTTGACTTGTTATGAAGCATATATTTGGCTTTCAGTCCTGATCTTTTAAATCACAAGTTGTTTTGTTCTCTGACTTTTGCACCGCTGACATAAACACAGTCTGTATCGTTGTCATACCTCATAGGCACTGGTTATCCCCAGCCGATAGAAAAGTGGAACAAAGATCTCGGCAGACATCGCAGCCATGATGGCGTAGGAAATTCCAAACACCCAGTAGGCTATTCCAAACTTGTAAGCTTCAGCAGGTGTGCCGATGACTGTGATGCCAGACATGAAGCTAGCAGTGAGCGACATGGCTACTGGTATAGCTGTCATTTGTCGTCCACCCAACAGAAACTCTTCACTGCTGGCCTCCTTACGACCTCGGATGGCCTGAAAAAGGCCGATGCCAGCTGCCCCCACAATGACCCCAAAAAAAACCACATAATCCCACACAGAGAAAGTGGCCACGGGTCCACCGGTGCCAACCATGGTTACTTCAGCAGAAACTTTTCTCCCTTTACTTAACAATGTCTGGATTAAGCTGAAGTTTTGGTAATGTTTATTCCAATATTGCTACAACGTCCAGTTGCATCCACACTGGGAGCAACAAAAATCCTTCTTCAGTGCTTTTACCTAATTTCTTCACTACACTACTAAAGTCTCTTTTAAACCTACAACAACGACAAAAAAAGATGTTTAAAAAAATGTCCAGGGTTGAGTCTTTTTTCCTCCCAGATTCGACACTTTGATTTTCAGAGTCTTCTCTTCTTCCGATCATCAAGCAGTGCGATTCCAGCTATCTCTCTTGCAGTTGTCAGGAGTCTGGTCCTCTCTGAAGCCTTCGGCGAACTATAAAGGTTAGTTTACACTAGTTAATAATCCATCAAGGACACGAGATCCCAGAAGCCATAATTAAGTGTGAGAAATGCATCATTTGATCGACTTTAGATGGCGAGGACTCCAGTTTGTTTCTTACGTTGTGTTTTGATGGCCTTAAATCAGATAGCCACTTTCATTAAAGTTAATTTTTTCCTCTTTTTAGTGATATATTGATACTTCAGGTAGGGTTTTTATAGAGCTCCAGGTTAATCAATACTTACTGGTTCGGTTAGGAATCGAGAAGGGCAGGTTACATCTTCAGGGTTTGGCTGCCATGTCCACTGTTATATCATGTTCAAAACTACAAAGTCACGTGTCAGAGTGACCATTGCATAATTCGGTGGGTTTTCTTTGTTTGTTTTGCTTATTCCTCCAGTGATGCACAGGCAGTCATTTCTAAAGTGTCAGCGAGAAACATGCAGTCAAAAATATAGTAGTTATAAAGTTTTTGCCTCCAAAAAAAGAAGTCTTGGTAATATCAGTTCAACACAAAAGATCAAACATTTAATAGCTGATTCAATTAGAGTTAATTAAATCTGTGACATGTTAGAAAGTTAGTGCAAAACTGGGACCACAGTTAATACTGGAAAAAAGAAAAAACAAGAGATTACCCAAAAAGAACCAGAACAGATCAAACCTATATGCCGATGACAGTGTTTGAAATTGTTGTGCTTGATTTATTTTTTTTTATGGACAGTTTTCCAACTACCAAAGTGTTACAAATACTCATGAAATTCCATCATTCCAAAACCCAGACTTAATGATTCTTTTTCTGTCTACGTATAGTTTTTCTCTTCTTTGGTAAGCTGTTCGAGAGGTAAATGCGATTGGATCTTCACTGCCATCTGTCAGTTTATGTGAAATCACTGCAGCTATACCTACCATAAGGAAGTTTGTTTACTTGATACAGCCCTTTGTGTGTGTTTATGGTCAGGTACTGTTTAGAAGTTTCATCTAGTTCTACTTGTTGGTAGGCTTGTGTGACGGTCCCCGTCCTGTGGTCCTCCTCCTCCTGTCTGGGTCCCGCCTTGCTCCTCGCTCCTCCTACTCCTCCAGCTATTTAAGCTGACGAGTCTCACCTGTGGAGGCTGCCTGCCCTGCACTGCCACGTCTCCTCGGCTCCCTCGTCTCTCTCCAGCCTCCTCGTCCAAGGCCTTTTTATTTGCATTAATAAATTGACGTTAAATCGCTCATCGGCGTTTCCTCGTCTTTATCCTGTCGGGGCTCCAGAGCCAAGCCCTGACACTTGTGACAAGTCAAGCTTGGTGACTTTCTCATCTCTTGCTAGTTTTGCGAACAAGTCTTGTGGTTTAGGTATGGGGTACTGATCAGTGGCGGCTGCTGGTCTTCCAAGGAGGGGAAGCTCATTTTCAGCTTATATTGCAAAGTGTGTCTGTTTATTTTTGTATGTAAATTCTATTCGCTGTCATGCCTTTTGTATGCCCTTTCAAAGTTAGACAGATCCCCAAAGCCCATTTTTGACCAGATAACACATCCCTGAGATGGTTTCATCCAGAGGCATGGCCAACAGTACAGTTATTGGTGACAGCACTTCCGGTCAGCCAGCTCACCTTGTCATACCAGGACAGTTGAAAAGACCTGTTACTTTTCCCCACCTTTTGCACCAACTCAGTCTCACGAGTTGATCTGCCCTGCGGTTTAACGCAAATTTTCTCTTTGTAAGGAAGACTATCAAATGGCTTCGCCAAAATCCGGTCGACAACATTCACATTGTCTGCCATTGTGTGCAGCTTGCAAGTAGCTGCTGCGCGAGGCTAGAGCGCTGTATGACTGCCAGTGTGAGTGACATGGGAGAATCTCCACAGCTGCTAGTTGGGGACAGAAACCGCAGAGTGACCTAAAAGAGTCGCCAAACACAACGCTAGTCGCTTTTCACAAGCATAAAGTCTCTAAGGATCAGTAAAGCCTCCGGATCAACTCAGAACAGCAGAATGAAAAACTTTAGAAGCACTTTGGTGCATCTTTTTACTTCAAGATCGCAGATTTACTCATTTTGATGTCAATCAAGCTTCAGACAGATCATCCATTCACCATGCAGAAGCCCAGCGTCCGGGCCAGCCCACTGCCCCATAGACCCCCAGAGACGCTGAGCGTCCAAAGGGTGGGACAAAGCCCAGCATTGACTGTCCAGTTTCACTGCACTGGAACAACCCACTCTAGCTTCCCCATTGAGTCAGTAGACGCTCAGCATCCGACTGCTTAAAGTGCTGTGCCGCTGCGAGCATGCAAGAGAAAAAAGCCAAATCAGTTACCTGTGATAAGTAGCTGATTCTGAACAAAAGATGAACGTAGCGCATATTTAGTCAATGAGATGTACACACAACAGTAAATATTGGATCACTTTTTTTTTTACATTTTAGGGGAAGTTGAGCTTCCCTTGCAGTCTGAGAGCAATCACCACTGGTACTGATCTACCTCAGGCCAAGGTTTTATATAAACTTTATAATCCCCACAAATCCTCACTGTCTGATCAACCTTTGGAATGTTTACAGTAGGTGCTGCCCACTCATTGTAATTGACAAGTGTAATAAGCCCATCAGCTTCCGTCTTGTTTAACTGGACTTCCACTGCTTCTCTGAGTGCGTATGGCACAGACCGAGGTTTGCAAGACTTTGTAATGGCCCCTGACATCACGTGAAGTTTTGCTTTCAAGCTTGTCACGTTTCTTAGACTTCACTGAAACATCTCTGAGTATCTGTCACACAGCTCATCACAACTTTCAGGCTCAATCCTGTTTACAAATGACCGATCCAGTTTTAACTATCTGATCCAGTCTCTTCCCAGCAAGGCTGGACCGTTACCCTCAATCACAAGCAAGTTAAGTGTGCGAGTGTTTCCATTACACTTGACCTTAACAGAAATGCTTCCTCTCAGTCTAACTGAATGCTTGATGTAGGTTCTCAGCACACCGTTTGTAGTCATTAGCTTTGCTGTTTTAAACCTATGTTTATACAGTTTCTCTGAAATCACAGACACGGCTGCTCCTATGTCTACTTCCATTTTCAACCTTTTTTTCATTTACCTTACACATACATAATAGGGTTTTTCAATCTCAGTATCAGTTTCAGAAACGGTGTTCTCACCTTCAGTGTCTAGTGAAACAGTTCAACATCTCTGACGTTACCTGAACGGTACTCTGTAACAAAGCCCAGTGAGGTTGTAGTCTTTGCTGTGGCAGTTTTATTTTTCTCCGTCTTGACCGGTAGAGATAACAGCTCCTTCTTTGGGAAAGCGCTGCTTTCAGGAACACTTGCAGGAAAGCTGGTCTCTCCTGACGACGTCTTTTTCTTTCGATCACTGTCATCCATCAGAGCTGTAGCATCCAGGTGCTTGGTCCACTTGGTCTGCGTCATTTTCATCTGTCCTGACTGACAAGCCTTTGCAATGTGTCCTTTCTTCTTACATAACCAACATTCCACATCTTTGAAACGGCAGTCCTCCGGTATCTGACCTTTGCCAGCGCATCTGTAACACGGCTTTCTGTTTTCCTCCTTTTTCGACGCAACTGTCTTGGAAATCGCATTAGCTTTAAAAGCCTTTTGAGAAAACTGCTGTGCATTTTGTTTTGTCATTTCGTGTGCCAGCCCCATGTAATATGCTCCCGTCGGTGCCTAATCTTTTGTGTGACCGGCAGTTAACAGGCGGTCATGGAGCTCTGTGCTTCTAACTCCGCACACATAACTATCTGAGAGCATCGTCTCAAAATGTCCCAAACTTGCAAGTTGCTGCTAGCCTCCTCAAACTAGCCATGTACTCACTTATAGATTTGTCTTCTCTGTGGTTCCTCGTCTTAAAGCTTGTGTCCGGAGTTTCCGTTCGTTTCCAATGTATGTATCATTTTTTAACAGAGCTTAAAGGGCAGCTCCGGTTTTTTGACACCTGGACCTTATTTATAGGTGTGTGCATGCTCATATACTCACTCAGACAAACATTGTGCAGCTCGGAGTCCTTCAGAAGTTATTTAGATCCAACCGATGTAGCCACACTTAGCACTTAGAAATAAGGTTCCGATGTCAAAAAACCGGAGTTGCCCTTTCAATGTGTCAGTCTGGTTCGATACTGTAATATTATATTAGCATAAAGCAATATAAAAATTTATTTATGAGCCCCGCCTTCGTCTCATAGACCCCCATGTTATCCGAAAAAGCGCCGGTCAGCTTCAGCCAATAGATTTTGAGCTTCCGCCTTGTCATGACGTCAATCAACGTGTGCACGCAGCCAGAGAGCACGCGCACTCGCCCAGGCAGAGGTGAGTTAGCTATGCAGCAGCCGCCCCGCTCACCTCGGATATATCCATGGTCTGCTGAACATCCACCATTAACAGCTAAACATGTACGATGCTGTAGGACTCGGAAGCACTCATTTTCACCCAACGGATAATTCCTGTGCACAATTAAAGGGGCGTGGCTTGGTCGCTCATGAAAGCAGAGGGAGGGCAGAACCTTGAGACATTGGATTAAAAAAAACTCATTCTTTCAAAACTCCTCTGACACGAGCTTTAAGCTTTTACCTTTCTGCTGTGAAGTTTGTCTCTAGAATGTGTGTGCATCAACTCATCAGGAACACTGCTTTTGACTTTTCATCTCCATACTTAAGCCTGTTTGCTACAAAAATGTGTTATAGCCTTTCCAGATAGGCTTCAAATCCTTCATTTTTGTCAGTGAAGGTCTTCACTTTTTCCAAACGCCGCCGCCATTTCCACATGTCCTCTCGTCTCGAAGGAGCCTTCGCTTTCTGTAAGTACTTGCCAAAACTATTTTCACCTTCAGGAAATCCCATCCTCGTCACCAAAACTCTGTTGTGTCAGACTGTGTGGGCAATTGTCCTTAATGGTGAAAGACGGCAAAGAGGAAAATGCTGGAAATCAGCTTGCTTTATTAGTAGTAACAGTAACACATGAACACGGTCTGCTCTTCTGCAGATCCGACTAACTTGTCGTTCTTAGACGCCCTCCACAGGGACCATGTACAATGAACAGCGCCACCATAGTGGCGTTAACGGTGCACATCATTTTCTACACACTTTCTTTTCAACACCACATTATTATTTGATGAACATTGTTTTTTGCAAGCAGCAAGCAGAACACTTTAAACTGCAGGGACTTTGTTTAATGAAGGAATTCAAGACAAAATTGAGACTGCTCTTCAGATGGTGGTGGCGGCACATTAGCGATAAGATCACTGTCAGAAAGAGATAAAGCCACCATCCACCATTGTTAAAATAAATGGGTGTCTTCAACTGAGAAAGGGTTTTAGCTTTGTTATCCACATTGTTAACATTCCCAGAATAATAGTGAAGACAGTAGTTATTCTCTTTTCAGAGAGATTCAACCTTAAATCTATAGAAAGCTCTGTTAAATGACGAGCATGTAAAATTAAAGTTTAAATATTTCTGCAAATTGCCAAACGGACCCTTATGAGTGTGATTTTGCTTTCTGAAGCTGAAGTTGTGGAAACAAAGAGATAAATGTGGAAATTATAGGGTACCTGTGCAGTTCACAGTGGCCTGGTTTGCCTCTTGTCGGTTTAATGTGTTGTTCAGCATTGTCATTTTTATTACAGAAGACCAGGTGGTTGAGTCAGAAATGTGAAAATAAGGCTCTCAGTTGAACTTTGCTGCTGGTGGCTTGGTATACTGTGTCGTGACCTCAGTCGTATTTAAAACAGCGGTTGCATTTACTGAAGAGTTATATGAAGTCCACACTGTTGACACAGGTTAAAAAGTAGAAGTTGCTGTTGGAGAGGTTACATTGTAGTTCTCATTTCCTGCTGTTTGTGCCAGAGGAAAAAGATTGAAGACGCATCAAGATAAGACAGAATCAGTTGTATTTTTCTCAGAAAAATCCTGTGAAGAAAAAAAATAACTAAATGAACAACTGCTTGTTTATTTAAGTGAAAAATCTGCATGAATAGATTCATTTACTTTTCCCTTATTGGCAGTGTTCAAGTTCGGTCAGAAGTTTGTGTGTGTTCAGTTTACACCATCAGGTGCCTTCTTTAAAAACTTTATTAGGAACTTGACTAACCAGGTCACGTTACTCATGTTTATTCTAACTCATCTACTGCCAAGTACTCCTGAGTTCAAACTAAAACTGCAAACACTTTACTCCCTGCCCTGGTTTTTTGTAGTTATAATTAAAAACCATCCCTGTTTTCGTACTAAACTTTGACCAAGGCGACTCTGAACACTCAGCAAGTAATAAATACTTGAGCTCTTTCATGAGAAATTCATTGAGCTCACCGTTTGTGTTACGACCAGCTCACTTAGGAGAGGGAAAAAGGCGTAACAAAAAAGCCCCAGATTTTATGTGGAAATTTAAGTTATTTATTAACCAAAAGTAAGATTAAATGGTCACAAAAAGAGACTTGAGTTGTAAAACCACAAACACAAAGCCAAAAGGTAACTAAAAATAGAGGAAACAAAAGATTTCTGAAACTAAAACAGAACTGAGAGCCACAAACAGAAATAAGTGCCTCACTAACTAACTAACTAACAGCAACAACTGACAACTGACTCCAGGAGGCATGTGAGTGTGGTTGGTTACAGCCAGGCGCTTTTAACTCTTCAGGTTCTTCGCAGAATTGGCGGACGAGCTGCTCTCTGGTCAGGTCACCACTCTTTTTTAAGGCGGGGCAACTTGCAATGAGATGTCCAGAGCAATGACAATAAAAACAGTCTCATCTCTTTTATAAGCGACCTTAGTCTGTACACTGGGTGTTGCTGGAGCACAAGGCTTTTCTGAGGCAGGCTGAAACATGTACTTATGTGTAAGTTCATACTCATTGGCTAGTACAGAAGCTGAGGACAGAGATGAAACTTTCTGCTCATTGAGGTACACCACAATGCGCTCAGGTAGATGATAGGCTTCAGGGACCAATTCATAAATGCGTAAAATGGACATCTTCACACTCTCATAATTTAGGCTCTCCTCTAAAGGAAGAGCAGCAACAGCTTCCTGGGCTTTCCCATGAATTTTACATCGGAGCAAAAGTGGTCACACCTTTGGCCCAACGTAGTGCAGAAGCAATGAGCTCAAATGCAGCAAAATAGCTGTCAACTTCCGTCTCTCTAAACGACGGCAAAAGTGGAACATTCTTACCAATATCAGACAAGTCATGGGTAGAGCTGGTGGAAAAGTGAGACCTGTCTGCATCTGCAGATGCGCTCGGTGCAGGAGCTGTTCTGGGCTGAGCTTCAAGCTCCAGCTGACGTAGGCAGACGTCTTTGTCAGCCTCGATCTCCATCCTCCTGATCTCCAGTTTTAAAAGGGGCCTGACGACTCTCAGCCCGCTCTTGGGTTTCCATCTGGAGTCGTGCCAGTTTGACCTTTACTCTGGCCTCACCCAGAGAACTTGCATTCGCCGGGGAGAGAGGATCAAAGTGAGCCATGGTGAGCGGAGACTTGGGCTTCTCAGTCACCTCACTGATCTCCCCAGGTGCAGCATGATCAACAGCATGCCACTCAGCTGCAGGTCTGTGACTACCAGCCACCTCAGTCTCAGGTGCCCACACAGAAGAATCAGGAAGCACCGGCAAAACAATGGGGTATTTTCACAGCTTCACTACTTCCTGAAATTAACTGTGCACATTCATTTCCTGTCTTGCATTATTGGCCAAACTGATTAATCCAGGTGTGTCTGGTTTAGACTGCTGCAACAAGACACACCTGGATTAATCATTTTGGCCAATAATGCAAGACAGGAAATGAATGTGCACAGTTAATTTCAGGAAGTAGTGGAGCTGTGAAAATGGCCCATTAACCCCAATTCCACCAATTACTAATGACGAGAGATTTTAAATATCTCTTTAAAACATTTTTTTTCAAAAGAGACATTTAAGTGGACAGCTATTTCCTTTAGATTATCCTTCATGCACTTATTAATCAAATCAAACGAGGGAGCAGCCAAGAAACTTTACAAATCAAATGATGCCATTTTCCAACGGAAGTCTTACTTTTAATAGATAACTTAGTTTCCGGATCTCCTTTTAATGGACGTGTTTTCCCCACTTACATTATGACCAGCTCGCTTAGGAGAGGGAAAAAGGCAGTAACATAAAAAAGGTACAGATGTTATGTGGACATTTAAGTTATTTATTAACCAAAAGTAAGATTAAATGGTAACAAAAAGAGTCTAAACTAGAGTTGTAAAACCACAAACACAAAGTCAAAAGTAAACTAAAAATAGAGGTAAAAAAGATTCCTGAAACCAAAACACACAACCGAGTGCCTAACTAACAGCGACAACTGACTCCAGGAGGCACATGAGCGTGGTTGGTTACAGCCAACGAGCTGCTCTGTGGTCAGGCTCCCCAAGGTGCAGGCGATGAAGGGATGATTGGTTCCTGCACCAGCAGCAGCCTGGGAAACCACCTCAGACACACACTTGTGGGGGGGGGGGGGGTGGTTGGAGAGACAATACGACGACTGCCGTAACAGTTTGTCAGTTCAGTTTCCTGTCTGCCTCTTGATAAGACTGAAGGGTCATTGTACGGTCGTAGTTAGAGGTAAACGTTGGCACGGCAGGGCTTTGTAAACTTTCTCTATTGTCTGTTGTCACGGAGACAAAGCACAAAGCTATAACCAAGTCCAAAGCTCAGTCGTTCTTCTTTGTAGTCCAGAATTTACTGCTTACTAGAAAAAATATCCAAAGCTGTAACTGCACATTGAAGAACCTTTTTTTTTTTTTTTAGCCATGTCACTCTATTCTTTGTTGCATCCCTTATCCATTCACCGACACTCTCTATGCTCAGTGTATCTTTCTGTGTGTTTTTACACCGGGTTTGAACTTCATGCAAAAAAAAAAATGTATTGACGGAATTACTTGCAATTAGGAAATGTGGGTCATACAAAGGGTACAATATCCATAAAAAAACCATCAGGTTAATAAACAACCGTTGATGCAGCTGGAAGTGTCCAAGAAAGCAATGATTTCAGTGTGGATGGCTCGCGAACTCATGCAGCAGAAGAGCATGGCTCAACGGTTACTTTCAGCCTGTCCACCTGTGGTGCCCCTGGAGATAACTGGCCAGGGACCAACAACATCTACACCAACATACGTGAAGGGTGGGGATACTTGTAAGCCTTCTGGTGGCAGGTCATCCATGATCTGTTCTTCTAATCTGCGATGCAGCTGCCCACATGTCACACACTTGTGTAAGACTGAAGAAATGAGTCGCTTCCCACCAATGACCCAGTAGCCTGCTGCTCTGAGGGCCCCTTCAGTAAAATGCTGACTTTGATGTTTGACTTGTTCATGATACTGTCTCACCAGAAGCAGGGAAATGTGGCTGCTCTTGGGCAAGATGATCAGGTTCTTTTCTGCTGTGTGGATTTGCGCGTGTTTCAGTCTGCCTCCGACGCAAATTAAGCCCTCTCTCATAAAAGGATTAAGCCTTTCTAGCGCACTGTTTTTGGGCACTGCCTGATGTACCCTGTGACTGCAAAGTTCTTATAGCCTGCAAAAACCCGGGATTTAACCAGGGACCTTTAGAACTTCAGTCTAACACTCTCCCAAATGAGCTATTTTGGCACAGATTGCTCATAAAATTCAATTTGATTGTGGCTCAGTAGATTTGCAAGTACACTAATAAGCAATATTATGTCATATAACGTACCCCCTCATACTACATATAACTCCTCCCCCTCCTCCTCTCTGGAGGGCATCGTGCAGGCTGACAGTTTGAGTTTAAGTGAGTTTAGAGAGTTCAGTTGCTTTGCCATTGTAGCGCGTACGCAGTCAGAAAATATGGATTGCTGCACTACTTATTTGGCAACCTCAGGAACTCACATACCGATATGATTGGCTCTGGAACCCAGAAGTGTGACAGTCCAGCCCCGCCCATCGGAGTTGTTCTGTCCTGAAATTGAAACTTTTGAAAGAAAAAAAACTTGATGAAGACATTTGTTGATGGAGACAACATATTATTGAAAGGGAATGTTTCTTCGATGACATGTGAAAAATGGGAAGAGTAAATTTCTTAGTTATGGTGCCTTTAAGCTATCAGTTTGACAATGGCAGCGTTCACACATTCACTGATTGGCTTCATCATTGGGTTTATTGGAGGAAAGCAGTGGAATACCTTCCAGGATTTGCACATTTGCGTTTCTGCATACAAATTTTAATTGACAGCTATCTTACACTTTAAAAAATGCTCCCTATCCAAAATAATGTAATTCAAAATTAATTATGCGCATTTATGTTTTTCCAAAATTATTTGGCGCCCCTAAGAAATCACTTCTTGTCTCCAAGTGGGGTCGGGACCCCAAGGTTGCGAATGGCTGTCGTAACTAATGGCACTATTGCACATGCGCGAGGAGATGGACTATATCAACGAGGAGATGGACTATATCAACAGCGGTGGCTAAACATCTGTGTACTTGTCATTGTTAATGTGTATTGTTTTCTGCATGCATATGTGTATGAGGTGTCATTACTAAAACAAACAGCGCTGACTTGTGGCCTGATGTGAAAACTACAGAATTTCAGAATTTCAGTTGTCAGAATTTCATGTCAGCATCAGTTTGAAGGGCTGCAGTCAGGTTGAATGGTATCTGCCAATGACTCCTTCTCACACAGCAGAGGCATTTCAAGAGCTTTACCTGGACAAATGCATACAGATATTGATAAGAATCTTCATACTGCCCTATGATGATTATTGGATCATGGTTATTTCTTTCTGCCAATCAAAGTTGCAATTTTCACTGACATATATGTTTGATGAAATACATAAGTGTTAATTTTCTCAAGAAACTACATAGTGTTACTAGAAGTAGATGTTAAAGGGGAAGAGAAACACACAGAATACTCCTGATCTATGGAAAAATGGGATAAAGACCTGTAATGCAAACAATTTCTCATGAGAAAGAAATTACAAGTAAAAAAAAAACAAACACTGGCAGTGATTCAGAGGAGGAGATCAACCTGCATCACCCAATATGTACACAGAAATGTAATCAGAAATAATCATTGTTCCTGTTGCTCTAAATGGTTGCATTTGAAGAAAAAAATTAAAAAAAAGTAAGAGAGAGGAGCCACAGGACAGGAAGTAAACAGATCCTGGCACTGGAGCTCTCTCTTTCTTTCTCCGTTAACTTTGATGCTACAGCTGTATAATATGTCTGCATAGATATGCTTCAATCCATCCACTCTTTTCATGATATATTTCTACTGAGGCTCTCCTTAAATAAATGTCTGGAGGGAACAAGCCTGTGCAGAATGAGCAGAATAAAGTCGTGTTATTTAAATATGAGACATCTTAAAGCCGCTCATTAATTAGAATAAACTGGCAGGTTAATTCCAAATAAAGATTTCAGGTGCTTTCATGGTCATTTTATAGCATAATTAACTTATTTTTTTCTTAGAATTAAAAGTCCCATAGTCATAGCCACCCCGCCCTCCCCACCCCGCAAAGCAGCTTGGGCTGCTCCAGCCCGGGGCGCTAAACCAGCAAGGACCACCACTGCTCTCAGCTCCTCCGCTTGAACGAGGACCAGAGTCCACAGCGCTCCATCTCCGGCTACAGCCTCCGTTTCCTCACCTCGTCTGCTGGACGCTCTCTCACGGCCGTCACCGGGGCAGCAGGCGGGGAGGGGGTGCGGCGCAGGGTTCCCTCGGCTCGGCCTGACCCCGGAACGTGAGCTCGGAACCGGACCTGTCCGCGCTGCGTCCCGCCCTGCCGTCACTCCGCGTGCCCGCCGGGTTCACAACCCGGCCGTAGCCCGGGTCAGGCGGTGGGGTTTAATGTTCGCTCAATGCAGACTTTCAGTACATTAATCGTATCACGCATGCACGCGCACATCGCATACACACACATTCACATACTTTTCTTTTTCAATCTGTCTTTGGGGGAAAACAGTCTCGACTCAAGTCCAAGTAAAAGTTGTAAGTCAACTCGAGAATCATCAAATTCATGAATCGAGTCAGACTCGATTCATGAATCATGAACTGAGTCTGACTCGATTCCATGTCATGTGACCAGAGTCCAACTCCGTTTCTATAGCAACTCTTTGATCAATTCTGATTTCAGATTCAAATCTGCAGGCCAGTTTAAACTAGATTTCATTTTAAATTTTTGCGACCTCCAGTGCAGACATAGCCTCTTGCTGTCGACCTTTATGATCCAGCCATTAAAAAACTGCCCTTGTAATTGTTTAGCGAGCTTTTGGCTTCCAATTCTTACTGAATTCAAGTTTTCCAGCGCGTTTTACGGAGGACAAACCCTCAGGAGAACCAACCGCTCACTGAGAAATGTAAGAACCTTTGTTTTCAAGTTAATATTTCACATTATTACTGGATATAAACAACAAAAGTGTTTTACACCAACGTTTTCTGAATTGGCAACACTCCTTAACAACTTTACTGGCTTTTACTGTTTCATTTTGCTCATATTGTTAGATTTAGCAGATGTGTGTGTGTGAGACAGGTGTATATTGGACATTTGTGAAAGCAACATGTTCTGAACCAATGTATTTACAGCAGTCATCCAAGATGAACCAGTTTGCACCGAGTGGGCTTCATCGAGAGCCTCAGACGTGCCCCCAACTGGGGTCCCACGCATAGTGACCGCCGAAAGTCCCACGTGCGCCCAGGGTATGAGCCCTACTCTCACCCTCGACTGTAGCGCCACCACGTTCCTACATGCCTCCAGCAGGAGCCCCACCCAGGCACCCAGCAGAAACCCCACTCGCCGGGGCCCCAGGTATGGAGATCATTTTGTTTCTTTATTATTCAATCAATCATGGAAACATAGAATCACACTTCCATGTAGTGGCTACGCACTTCCTGGCAACACATAAGGCCAAAGCCAGAAACTTCTTTTGAGTTCTTCCCAAATGAGCTTCAATATTTTTTAAATCCCCTAACAAGCACATTTGAGGACATGATGAGAGATGTACTCCCAGGAGTCTTGTTATAATGTCTGACAAATCATGCCAGAATGTATTAAGTTTAGTGGAAGACCATATGCAGTGCAGGAAGGAGCCCTTCAATACCACATCAAAAGCACAAGCTGGATATCTCAGGTTTATATTTATGCAGCTTCTCTGGCGTGATGTAGGTTTGATGGAGAAAGTTATAATTTGGTCAGCCTGTATCTGGAATTAATTGTGGTAGTTAAACTTTTTTGACGTAAGTCAGACCAGAGCTCTGGACGAATTGACATATTCAAGTTCAACTCCCATCTCTCCCTTTACTTATGGAGACCTGGTTTTGTAGTATCCTCCATCAGGAGAGAGTACACTTTTGAAATAAGACGAGGTGCATTGCCCTCATGAAGTAGTCTCTCCAGCTCACTGAGTGTAGGCAGAGTCATTTGATGTTTTACGAAAGGATCTTAACTGCAAGTAACAGAAGAAGTTTCTGCTCGACAGATCATACTTCCTCCTCAGGTCCTCAAAAGACAAAAGAGATCCATTCTCATAACAGTCCTCCAGATAGCGGACTCCTTTCTGGTGCCAGATTTCCAAGGTCTTATTGTCCAGTGACATGGGTATGAGTCCATTCTGTTTCAGAGGTGTTTTGGGTAACAAATTATTTTCCAGTCCAACATTTTTACGAACTTCGTACCATGTTTTGATGACATGTATTAATACAGGGTTGTCAGTTGTAATAGAAATAGTTTTGGGTGTCCACTTATAAACAAAATCCGCAGGGACAGTTCTTTGAGTGCATGCATTCCAATTAAAACCCACAGTGGGATATTTTCCCTACCAAAAAGAAAAGAAACAAGTTGCATTTGGGCTGCCAAATAATGCTTTTTCAGATTTGGTAATTTAAGACCCCCCAATTTAAAATCCCAGGTAAGTTTTTCAGTTGAAACCCTTGGAGGTTTATCATTGCATGTGAATTGTCTAATATGTTTATTAAGGTTCTTTAAAAAAACTGAGTGGTAATGGAATCGATAAGGACTTGAAAGAGGTATTGCAGTCTAGGCAATATGTTCATTTTAACACAATTTATCTGGCCAATCAAGGTGATAGGTATATTTATCATTTTTTTCAGATCCTGTGTTATTTGACTAATTAGTGTCACATAATTAAGATTGTACAGATTCTTTAAATTTTTATCCACCATTATTCCAAGGTATCTTATCCCCTCTGGGGACCATTTAAATGGGCTCCTCTGTTGATATTCCACATAATCAAAGTCTGAGAGGGGAAGAATTTAACTTTTTTCATAATTCACTTTATATCCTGAAACAAACCCAGAATTATGTAAAATTGATTGTAATTTAGCCAGAGAATTGAACGGGTTTGTTAAATACAGAATAATATCATCTGCCATAAGATTAACTTTATGTGTCGTCCTACCCACTTTTACCCCCTTTATCTCTGAATCTTGCCTGATTAACTCGGCCAAAGGCTCAATGACTATAACAAAAAGGCCAGGGGATAAGGGGCAACCTTGTCAGCTCGACCTGTTCAGGGGGAAAACAGTGGAAATTTGTCCGTTAGTAATAATTTTAGCTTGTGGTTTTCTATAAAGTGTATTAATCCAATTAATAGAATAAGAACCAAACCCAAATGTAGGTAATACCTTGAATAAATAAGGCCATTCAAGCCTGTCAAAGGCTTTTTCAGCATCTAAAGTGACAGCTATACTGGGTTCAGCTCTGGATGTTGCCTTATGAATAATATTAAACAACCTGCATAAATTATTGGCAGAGGATCTCTTCTGAATAAAACCCACCTGGTCTGGGTGTATCAGTTTTGGTAAATATTTACTCAGCCTATTTGCTAGAGCTTTAGAAATCACTTTACAATCAGTATTCAAAAGGGAGATCGGTCTATAAGATGAGCACTTTAGGGGATCTTTGTTTTTTTTAGGGATCACTGTAATTATAGCCGAAAAAAAGGAGTCAGGAAGTCTTTGTGTTCTGGATGCTAGATTTATTACATCCATAAGAAGAGGCACAAGCAAATCCTTAAACTCTTTATAAAATTCAGGAGGAAACCCATCTTCCCCTGGTGATTTATTGGATTGTAAAGAAGATAAAGCCTCCTGTATTTCTTTTGAAGTAAATGGGAGATCTGGATCCCTCTTGTCCTAGATTAGATAAAAATGTATCGACTGCAGACAGATCTTCCGGCGATTCTAATTTATATAGATTAACATAAAAGTTTTTGAAGGTTTCATTTATTTCTTTTGGATTTTGAGTAATACATCCACATTCATTTTCAATTTTATTAATTGTTTTTAAACTTCCCTCTCTTTTTAACTGCCTTTGTTTTGTTCTCAAAATATTCTTCTCAGCTCTATAAGTACTTAATGTATTATACTTAAGTTTTTTATTGACCAATAAATTGTAAGTCTTTTTATCTTAATGATGTTGAAAATTTTTCTCCAGGCTCAGAATTTCACTCTCTAAAATTTCCAATTCTGCTGTCTAAGATTTTTTTTAAGTCTATTTTTATAGGAAATGATCTGTCCTCTTAAATAAGCTTTTAATGTATCCCATAATATGAAACTATTTAGTGAGGAGGCGCAATTTGTTTCACAAAATAGTTTGATTTTTTTCCCTGATAAAAGTACAGAAGTCAGTTTTCTTTGGGAGGGTTGGATTCAAAGGCCACCTGTATAAAGTTGGTCCTTTTTCTGGCATTTCTTTAGACAGAGTAAGGGGGGAATGATCAGAGAGAATCCTTGGTAAATATTCGGACTCTAATGCTCTGTAACTCAACTGTGTTGACAGTAAGAAAAAAATCGATTCTTGTATGTGAATTATTACGGCCCGAATAATATGAGTAGTCTATGTTTTGGGGCTGCATCTGCCTCTAGACGTCTGCTAGATTTAAATCATTCATAAATGACAAAGTAGTTAAGGCTGAGTTTGTTTTGGAAATGGAGGTTGAAGATTTATCCAGTACTGGATCCAAACAGAAGTTGAAGTCTCCTCCCATAAGAATATGTTTATGACCTCCTGAAAAATGTCCTGGATAAAAGAAACATCATCATAGTTTGGAGAACAAAGATTTAGCAAAGTCATTGTTCTAAGTAAAGTTGACAATTTATCAAAACGTAGCGGCCTAATGGGTCAGTAATTGTATTATGGATAGTGATGACAATATTTTTATTTATCAAAATAGCGATTCCTCTTGCCTTGGAGTTAAAAGACAAGGAGAAAACCTGGCCTATCCACCCTCTCTTTAATTTTTTGTGCTCTTCTATAGTGAGATAAGTCTCCTTAATAAAGGCTATATCAGTTTTAATCTTTTTAAAGTATTTTAGCACTCTTTTTCATTTGACAGGCCCATTTAAGCCATTAACATTAAAACTGACAAATTTTACAACCTTGTTCATGAGAAAAAAAAAGTGGTTTGACCTCATAGCCTCTCAGCAAAAAAACTGAAGAAAATGCCTCTCTTACAATAAAACTAAGCATAAAAAAAAACAGAAGAAACTAAACCCTTCCCCCTCCCTTTAAGTACCGACTCCCTCGGCACAATCCAAACTTACCAACCGGGATCTCCATTGAGCGCTTCCGAAACACAACATACTTAACTAATACTTTGCTTGGCCAGGAGCCCCAGGTACATAAACTTATAATTATTTGTCATAAAATAACACAATATAAACATTTTCACATCCGCTCTAACTATGAATGTAATAGTTGAAACTGCCTTTCAAGTGCAGTACCCAAACAATCACTTTTTTGATAATATATCCAGAACCAGACTAGAAGAAATAACACAACAACAGGAGAAATTATGAATCATGAATAAAAGATCACTTTGTGGTAGGTGGGTGTGCTCTGAAAGAACGAAACCGATGCCGATATGAATGAATGACCTGAGGGAATGAGCTCTTTGCTTATTATTAATAGTGGAGATTAATGTGAACACAGGACTGAAGGGAAACTGCTCAAAGTCAAGTTTGACTCCGCGAGATTTGAAAGAGTGAGGAGCCGATTCTCTGATGAAGAATCTTCTAGTCTGTTCCACAGCGACTCCACACACTAGAAGATCAGGAGAGGAAGATCTGGTGCGATCTGTCCTCTGTTGTCGTCTAGTGTGTGGTCTCTAATCGGGGAAGACTTAAAAAAGCCTGTAATGTGTACTGGCCTTTACCGAATGCGGAAGCAGCCAGCAACAGTGCGGACAGGCGGTGGAGCGAGGTCAAAACGACCAATAGGAGCTCTTCTCTCTTCCACCAGTGTTGGCCCTGCCCATTGGGTTCAGTCAGATTCGCAGGCAAAACTTTTGGATTTGCAAGCAAAACTTTAGAATTCAAAACCAAAGCTTTTTTCTGTTTTGATCTAAAAAAAAAAAAAAAAAAAGAAAAAAATTTGGTGGGGTTGCCACTTAAATTATTTAGTTCTCAGATCTATTCTATTTGATTAAACTTTTATTTTTTAATTGCAACTTTATGTTTTTTGGTCTCAACTCTCTTTTTTGTTTGCAAAACCATTTTTGATTGATTGAATAATAAAGAAACAAAATGATCTCCATACCCAGGCACATTCCCGACAAGAGCCCCGTGTGCGCCCAGGGTACGAGCCCTACGTTCACCCCCAGCAGAAGCCACACCCAGGCACCCAGCAGAAACTCCACCCGCTGGGGCCCCAGGCACATTCTCGGCAAGAGCCCCGCGTGCGCCCAGGTTACGAGCTCTACATTCACCCCCGGCAGAAGCTCCACCCAGGACCACAGCAGGAACACCAGCCAGAGCCCCAGCAGAAGCTCCACCCAGGCCCCCCGCTGAAAAACAATATGTGCCCCCAGCTGGAGCCTAACGCACATTCCCGGCGAGAGCCCCGCGTGCGCCAAGGGTTTCAGCCCTACATCTGCCCCCACCAAAAGCTCCATCCAGGCCCCCAGCAGGAGCCCAAACCAGATCCCCAGCAGAAAAAACATGTTCATCATTAGCTGGGGCCCCGCGCACATTCCCAGCACCAGCCCCGCATGCCCCCAGGGTTTAAGTCCTACATGTGCCCCCACCAGAAGCCCCACCCAAACCCACAGCAGTAACCTCATCCAGGCCCCCAGCAGCAGCCCCCCTCAGCCCCCACCAGCAGCCCCACCCAGGCCCCTTAGGCCCCCAGCAGCAGCCTCGCTCAGCCCCCAGCAGCAGCCCTCCTCATGCCCCCCTCAGGCCCCCAGTAGCAGCCCTCCTCAGGCCCCCAGCAGCAGCCCACCTCAGGCCCCCAGCAGCAGCCCTCCTCCGGCCCCCCTCAGGACCCCAGCAGCAGTCGGCCTCAAGCCCCTCAGGCCCCCAGAAGCAGCCCACCTCAGGCCCACCTCAGGCCTCCAGCAGCAGCCCTACCCAGCCCACCTCAGGCCTCTGGCAGCAGTCCTCCTCTGGCCCCCTTCAGGCCTCCAGCAGCAGCCCTTCTCAGGCCCCCCTCAGGCCCCCAGCAGCAGCCCTCCTCCGGCCCCCCTCAGGCCCCTCAGGCCCCCATCAGCAGCCGTACTCAGGCCCCTCAGGCCACCAGTAGCAGGCCTACTCAGGCCCCTCTCAGGCCCCTCTCAGGCCCCTCAGGCCACCAGTAGCAGCCCTCCTCAGGCCCACCTCAGGCCTCCAGCAGCAGCCCTACCCAGCCCACCTCAGGCCTCCAGCAGCAGCCCTACCCAGCCCACCTCAGGCCCCCAGCAGCAGCCCTCGTCAGGCCACCCTCAGGCCCCCAGCAGCAGCCCTTCTCAGGCCCCTCAGGCCCCCAGTAGCAGCACTCCTCAGGCCCCCCTCAGGCCCCTGAGCCTCCCAGCAGCAGCCCCCACTTTGGCCTCTCAGGCCCCCAGCAGCAGTCCTCCTCAGGCCCCCTCAGGCCCTCAGCAGCAGTCCTCCTCCGGCCCCCCGCAGGCCCCCAGCAGCAGCCCTCCTCAAGCCCCCCTCAGGCCCCCAGCAGCAGCCCTCCTCAGGCCCCTCAGGCCTCCAGCAGCAGCCCTCCTCCGGCCCCCCTCAGGCCCCCAGCAGCAGCCCTCCTCCGGCCCCCCTCAGGCCCCTCAGGCCCCTAGCAGCAGCCGTCCTCAGGCCCCCAGTAGCAGCCCTCCTCCGGCCCCCCACAGGCCCCAGCAGCAGCCCTTCTCAGGCCCCTCAGGCCCCCAGTAGCAGCACTCCTCAGGCCCCCCTCGGGCCCGTGAGCCCCCCAGCAGCAGCCCCCACCTTGGCCTCTCAGGCCCCCAGCAGCAGTCCTCCTCAGGCCCCCTCAGGCCCCCAGCAGCAGCCCTCCTCAGGCCCTCCTCTGGCCCCTCAGGCCCCTAGCAGAAGCCGTCCTCAGGCCTCCAGCAGCAGTCCTCCTCAGGCCCCCCTCAGGCCCCTCTCAGGCCTCCGGCAGCAGCTCTCCTCAGGCCCCCCTCAGGCCCCCAGCAGCAGCCCTCCTCCGGCCCCCCTCAGGCCCCCAGCAGCAGCCCTCCTCAAGCCCCCCTCAGGCCCCCAGCAGCAGCCCTCCTCAGGCCCCTCAGGCCTCCAGCAGCAGCCCTCCTCCGGCCCCACTCAGGCCCCCCTCAGGCCTCCGGCAGCAGCCCTCCTCAGGCCCCCCTCAGGCCCCCAGCAGCAGCCCTCCTCCAGCCCCCCTCAGGTGCCCAGCAGTAGCCCTCCTCAGGCCCCTCAGGCCTCCAACAGCAGCCCTCCTCAGGCCCCTCAGGCCTCCAGCAGCAGCCCTCCTCCGGCCCCCCTCAGGCCCCCAGCAGCAGCCCTCCACCGGCCCCCCTCAGGCCCCTCAGGCACCCAGCAGCAGCCGTCCTCAGGCCCCCAGTAGAAGCCCTCCTCAGGCCCCTCAGGCCCCCAGCAGCAGCCCTCGTCAGGCCCCCCTCAGGCCTCCAGCAGCAGCCCTCCCCAGGCCCCCCTCAGGCAACAAGCAGCAGCCCTCCCCAGTCCCCCCTCAGGCCCCCAGCAGCAGCCCTCCTCCGGCCCCCCTCAGGCCCCTCAGGCCCCTAGCAGAAGCCGTCCTCAGGCCCCTCAGGCCTCCAGCAGCAGTCCTCCTCAGGCCCCCCTCAGGCCACCCTCAGGCCCCCAGCAGCAGCCCTCCTCCAGCCCCCCTCAGGTGCCCAGTAGCAGTCATTGTCAGGCCCCCCTCAGCCCCCTGCAGCAGCCCTTCTCAGGCCCGCAGTAGCAACACTCCTCAGGCCCCCCTCGGGTCCCTCAGGCCCCCAGCAGCAGCCCCCCTTAGGCCTCTCAGGCCCCCAGCAGCAGTCCTCCTCAGGCCCCGTCAGGGCCTCAGCAGCAGCCCTCCTCCGGCCCCCCTCAGACCCCCATCAGCAGCCCTCCTCCAGCCCCCCTCAGGCCCACAGCAGCAGCCCTCCTCCGGCCCCCCTCAGGCCCCTCAGGCCCCTCGCAGAAGCCGTCCTCAGGCCCCTCAGGCCTCCAGCAGCAGCCCTCCTCAGGCCCCCCTCAGGCCACCCTCAGGCCCCCAGCAGCAGCCCTCCTCCGGCCCCCCTCAGGCCCCCAGCAGCAGCCCTCCTCCAGCCCCCCTCAGGTGCCCAGTAGCAGTCATTGTCAGGCCCCCCTCAGCCCCCTGCAGCAGCCCTTCTCAGGCCCGCAGTAGCAACACTCCTCAGGCCCCCCTCGGGTCCCACAGGCCCCCAGCAGCAGCCCCCCTTAGGCCCCAGGCCCCCAGCAGCAGTCCTCCTCAGGCCCCGTCAGGGCCTCAGCAGCAGCCCTCCTCCGGCCCCCCTCAGACCCCCATCAGCAGCCCTCCTCCAGCCCCCCTCAGGCCCACAGCAGCAGCCCTCCTCAGGCCCTCCTCTGGCCCCTCAGGCCCCTAGCAGAAGCCGTACTCAGGCCCCTCAGGCCTCCAGCAGCAGTCCTCCTCAGGCCCCCCTCAGGCCCCCCTCAGGCCCCCGGCAGCAGCCCTCCTCAGGCCCCCCTCAGGCCCCCAGCAGCAGCCCTCCGCCGGTCCCCCTCAGGCCCCCAGCAGCAGCCCTCCTCCGGCCCCCCTCAGGCCCCCAGGCCCCCAGTAGCAGCCCTCCTCAGGCCCCCCTCAGGCCCCCAGGCCCCCAGTAGCAGCCCTCCTCAGGCCCCCCTCAGGCCCCCAGCAGCAGCCCTCCTCCAGCCCCCCGTCAGGCCCCCAGCAGCAGCCCTCCTCCGGCCCCCCTCAGGCCCCTCAGGCACCCAGCAGCAGCCGTCCTCAGGCCCCCAGTAGAAACCCTCTTCAGGCCCCTCAGGCCCCCAGCAGCAGCCCTCGTCAGGCCCCCCTCAGGCAACCAGCAGCAGCCCTCCCCAGGCCCCCCTCAGGCCCCCAGCAGCAGCCCTCCTCAAGCCCCCCTCAGGCCTCCAGCAGCAGCCCTCCTCAGGCCCCCAGCAGCAGCCCTTCTCCGGCCCCTCTCAGGCCCCTCAGGCCCCCAGCAGCAGCCGCCCTCAGGCCCCCAGTAGCAGCCCCCCTCAGGCCCCCCTCAGGCCCCCAGCAGCAGCCCTGCTCAGGCCCCCCTCAGGCCCTCAGCTGCACCCCTCCTCTGGCCTCCCTCAGGCCCCTCAGGCCCCCAGTAGCAGTCCTCGTCAGGCCCCTCTCAGGCCTCCAGCAGCAGCCCTCCTCAGGCCCCCCCTCAGGCCCCCAGCAGCAGTCCTCCTCAGGCCCACAGCAGCAGCCCTCCTCAGGCCCCCAGAAGCAGCCCTCCTCAGGCCCCCCTCAGGCCCCCAGCAGCAGCCGTCCTCAGGCCCCCATTAGAAGCCCTCCTCAGGCCCCCAGCAGCAGCCCTCCTCCGGCCCCCCTCAGGCCCCTCAGGCCCCCAGCAGCAGCCGTCCTCAGGCCCCCATTAGAAGCCCTCCTCAGGCCCCCAGCAGCAGCCCTCCTCCGGCCCACCTCAGGCCTCCAGCAGCAGCCCTCCTCAGGCCCCCCTCAGGCCTCCAGCAGCAGCCCTCCTCAGGCCCCCCTCAGGCCCCCAGCAGCAGCCCTCCTCCGTCCCCCAGCAGCAGTCCCCCTCAGGCCCTCCTCAGGCCCCTCAGGCCCCCAGTAGCAGCCCTCCTCAGGCCCCCCTCAGGCCCCCCAGGCCCCCAGCAGCAACCCCCCTCAGGCCCCCAGCAGAAGCCCTCCTCAGGCCCCCATTCGGCCCCTCAGGCCCCCAGCAGCAGCCCTCCGCAGGCTTCCCTCAGGCCCTCAGCAGCAGCCCTCCTCCGGCCCCCCTCAGGCCTCCAGCAGCAGCCTTCCTCAGGCCCCTCAGGCCCCCAGTAGCAGCCCTCCTCAGGCCCCTCAGGCCCCCAGCAGCAGCCGTCCTCAGGCCCCTCAGACCCCAGCAGCAGCCCCCCTCTGTATATATTGATTAATGTACTGATATCTTCATTATGAAAATGTAAAAAAAATAAATTGAAAAAAAAACAAACAAAAAAACAAATGTTGAGTTGAAGAATGTCTTTGAAAAGTGCAGTTTGCATGTTCACATGATTGAAAAGGAATCTGAAGAACCTTTTAAGCCCACACCTTAATAGGATGGCTTTCAGTTTGTTTTGAAAATTCTACAACTCTGTGTGTGTGTGTGTGTGTGTGTGTGTGTGTGTGTGTGTGTGTGTGTGCGCGCGCGTGCGCGCGTGTAGATACATGAAATACAAAGACTCATCTGTGCTGTCGGTTCAACCTGCATCACCAACAACCCAGCTTCACAACCTTGAATCTAGACATAAAAATTGCAACACAGAGTGCTTCACAGATTAAAAGCAAACTCGCTCCATCCACTCCACCCACCAATCCGTCTTCCCCAAAACCAAAGATACAGCACAAGAACACAGACCATCCCTCCACCCCCCCTTCCTCCACCATAAACTAATGAAGTGAGTATTAAAATAGAATATAAGGCTGGGCACAGATGATTTAGAAGAGCAAACACCCAGGAGCCATCTACATCGAGAGCAGCAGGTCGCCCATGGCAACCAGGGCTCCTGCACAGGACATCCAGAGGAGACGGGGGAGTGATCCCCAAATCTCCAACAAGAACCCACAGCACAGCAGTCTGGCAGCCACAAGCGAGCCCTGCTGCCGATGCAGAGGCCTCCCTCAGAGGAAACACTTGAAAATAACAATAGGTAAAAACATAAAAACTTCAGACTAAAAAAGGCTAAATGAGGCTAAAATATAGAGTAGAGCACAAGCATTATAAAATATTAATAGGATAATGAATAAATACAACATAAATAAGATAAATAAAACAGATTAATAAGTAACAAATGATACCAAATCAAGACTAAACTAAAAATAAATATCAGTTAAAATCTAGACCAAAAAGGTGGGTCTTGAGCCTGCTCTTAAAAATGTGAACATTCTCCGCGTCCCTGAGCTTTTGCGACAAGTCGTTCCAGAGTTTAGGACCACAGAACTTGAAAGATACCTCACCCTGAGTCTTTAAGTTAACATGAGGTATTTGGAGGAGACACTTTCCACAGGAGCGCAAGGTCCACGGAGGCTGATAGGGTAAAAGCAGATCTGAAAGCGAAGAAGGCCCAAGACCATTAAGACACTTAAAAACCATTAAGAGAACCTTAAAATCGATCCTGAGAGACATGGGGAGCCAATGCAGCGATTTTAAAACTGGTGTAATGTGGGCCCGCTTTCTAGTCCTCGTCAGGACACGAGCAGCTGAATTTTGTAAAAGTTGTAAACCTTTAATGCTCTGCTTCGGAAGACCAGAAAGAAGCCATTGCAATAGTCAATATGACTGGTGATAAAAGCATGCATTAGCGTCTCCGTGTTGGCCCGAGAGAGAATAGGGCGGACTCTGGCTATGTTTTTTAAGTGATAAAAACCAACTCTGCCGATGTTTTTAATGTGTTGGATAAAATTCAGCTCAGAATCGAAGATCACATCCAGATTTTTCACTTGCGGTGATGGATTAATAGAAAATTCTTGTAGTTTAGGTAAAATGTGGCACTGGCAACAGGCAAAGGGTAGCACACACTCTGTCAGCATAGATAAGATGCTCTCAATCAGCATTCTGGAGAATGCAGGCAAGTCACTCATCCTGCTGAGTCAACTTAAAACTCGTGTCTGGAGTTTTGAAAGAGAGAGGTTTTTTTAATCCAACGTCTCGAGGTTCCGCGTCCCTCTGCTTTCATGAGCGACCAAGCCGCGCCCTTTTAATTGTGCACGCGCATTATCCCGTCGGGTGAAAATGAGTGCCTCCGAGTCCTACAGCATCCTACATGTTTAGCTGTTTACGGTGGATGTTCAGCAGACAGCGGATATATCCGAGGTAAGCGTGGCGGCTGCTGCGTAGCTAACTCACCTCTGCCTGGGCGAGTGCGCGTGCTCTCTGGCTGCGTGCACATGTTGATTGACAGCATGACAAAGCGGAAGCTCGAACTCTATTGGCTGAAGCTGACCGGAGCTTTTTCGGATAACATGGGGGTCTATGAGACGAAGGCGGAGCTCATAAATACATTTTTATATTGCTTTATGCTCATATTATATTGTAGTATCGAACCAGACTGACACATTTAAGCT